>NC_064618.1:35008025-35308962 GCF_023898315.1 Schistocerca nitens | reverse complement strand
TATTAGATTCCGATGCACCAGTGCACGTTTACTGTATCCCTTGGACCTTCACATTGACGATGAAACACAGAAATCGCATCGGAATTGAATATAAAAGACACAATGCCGACTTAAGTATAAGAAGAGTGACTCTTCTATGAGTTTGTGCTTCGAGCGGCTCCTGGGAGACCAGAATTAGATTCCGATGCACCAGTGCAGGTTTACTGTATCCCTTGGACCTTCAGATTGACGATGAAACACAGAAATCGCATCGGAATTGAATATAAAAAGCACAATGCCGACTTAAGTAGAAGAAGAGTGAATCTTGTAAGAGTTTGTGCTTTGAGCGGCTCCTGGGAGACCAGTATTAGATTCCGATGCACCAGTGCAGGTTTACTGTATCCCTTGGACCTTCACATTTACGATGAAGCATAGAAATCGCATCGGATTTGAATATAAAAGGCACAATGCCGACTTAAGTACAAGAAGACTGATCTTCTAAGAGTTTCTGCTTTGAGCGGCTCCTGGAAGACCAGTATTAGATTCCGATGCACCAGTGCAGGTTTACTGTATCCCTTGGACCTTCACATTGACGATGAAACACAGAAATCGCATCGGAATTGAATATAAGAGGCACAATTCCGACTTAAGTATAAGAAGAGTGACTCTTCTATGAGTTTGTGCTTTTCGCGGATCCTGGGAGACCAGTATTAGATTCCGATGCACCAGTGCAGGTTTACTGTATCCCTTGGACCTTCACATTGACGGTGAAACACAGAAATCGCATCGGAATTGAATATAAAAAGCACAATGCCGACTTAAGTAGAAGTGAATCTTGTAAGAGTTTGTGCTTTGAGCGGCTCCTGGGAGACCAGTATTAGATTCCGATGCACCAGTGGAGTTTTACTGTATCCCTTGCACCTTCACATTGACTATGTAACACAGAAATCGCATCGGAATTGAATGTAAAAAGCACAATGCCGACTTAAGTATAAGAAGAGTGAATCTTGTAAGAGTTTGAGCTTTGAGCTGCTCCTGGGAGACCAGTATTAGATTCCGATGCACCAGTGCACGTTTACTGTATCCCTTGGACCTTCACATTGACGATGAAACACAGAAATCGCATCGGACTTGAATATAAAAGACACAATGCCGACTTAAGTATAAGAAGAGTGACTCTTCTATGAGTTTGTGCTTTGAGCGGCTCCTGGGAGTCCAGTATTAGATTCCGATGCACCAGTGCAGGTTTACTGTATCCCTTGGACCTTCAGATTGACGATGAAACACAGAAATCGCATCGGAATTGAATATAAAAAGCACAATGCCGACTTAAGTAGAAGAAGAGTGAATCTTGTAAGAGTTTGTGCTTTGAGCGGCTCCTGGGAGACCAGTATTAGATTCCGATGCACCAGTGCAGGTTTACTGTATCCCTTGGACCTTCACATTGACGATGAAGCATAGAAATCGCATCGGATTTGAATATAAAAGGCACAATGCCGACTTAAGTACAAGAAGAGTGAATCTTCTAAGAGTTTCTGCTTTGAGCGGCTCCTGGAAGACCAGTATTAGATTCCGATGCACCAGTGCAGGTTTACTGTATCCCTTGGACCTTCACATTGACGATGAAACACAGAAATCGCATCGCAATTGAATATAAGAGGCACAATGCCTACTTAAGTACAAGAAGAGTGAATCTTCTAAGAGTTTGTGGTTTGAGCGGCTCCTGGGAGACCAGAATTAGATTCCGATGCACCAGTGCAGGTTTACTGTATCCCTTGGACCTTCGCATTGACGATAAAACACAGAAATCGCATCGGAATTGAATATAAAAGGCACAATGCCGACTTAAGTACAAGAAGAGTGAATCTTCTAAGAGTTTGGGCTTTGAGCGGCTCCTGGGAGACCAGTATTAGATTCCGATGCACCAGTGCAGGTTTACTGTATCCCTTGGACCTTCACATTGACGATGAAACACAGAAATCACATTGGAATTGAATATAAAAGGCAGAATGCCGACTTAAATACAAGAAGAGTGAATCTTCTAAGAGTTTGTGTTGTGAGCGGCTCCTGGGAGACCAGTATTAGATTCCGATGCCCCAGTGCAGGTTTACTGTATCCCTTGGACCTTCACATTGACGATGAAACACAGAAATCGCATTGGAATTGAATATAAATGTCACAATTCCGACTTAAGTAGAAGAAGAGTGAATCTTCTAAGAGTTTGTGCTTTGAGCGGCTCCTGGGAGACCTGTATTGGATTCCGATGCACCAGTGCAGGTTTGCTGTATCCCTTGGACCTTCACATTGAGGATGAAATACAGAAATCGCATCGGAATTGAATATAAAAGGCACAATGCCTACTTAAGTACATGAAGAGTGAATCTTCTAAGAGTTTGTGCTTTGAGCGGCTCCTGGGAGACCAGTATTAGATTCCGATGCACCAGTGCAGGTTTACTGTATCCCTTAGACCTACACATTGACGATGAAACACAGAAATCGCATCGGAATTGAATATAAAAGGCACAATGGCAACATAAGTACAAGAAGAGTGAATCTTCTGAGAGTTTGTGCTTTTGAGCGGCTCCTGGGAGACCAGTATTAGATTCCGATGCCCCAGTGCAGGTTTACTGTATCCCTTGGACCTTCACATTGACGATGAAACACAGAAATCGCATTGGAATTGAATATAAATGTCTCAATTCCGACTTAAGTAGAAGAAGAGCGAATCTTCTAAGTGTATGTGCTTTGAGCGGCTCCTGGGAGACCTGTATTGGATTCCGATGCACCAGTGCAGGTTTACTGTATCCCTTGGACCTTCACATTGAGGATGAAACACAGAAATCGCATCGGAATTGAATATAAAAGGCACAATGCCTACTTAAGTACATGAAGAGTGAATCTTCTAAGAGTTTGTGCTTTGAGCGGCTCCTGGGAGACCAGTATTAGATTCCGATGCACCAGTGCAGGTTTACTGTATCCCTTAGACCTACACATTGACGATGAGACACAGCAATCGCATCGGAATTAAATATAAAAGACACAATGCCGACAAAAGTTCAAGAAGAAAGAATGTTCTAAGAGTTTGTGCTTTGAGCGGCCCCTGGGAGACCAGTATTAGATTCCGATGCACCAGTGCACGTTTACTGAATCTCTTGGACCTTCACATTGACGATGAAACACAGAAATCGCATCGGAATTGAATATAAAAGACACAATGCCGACTTAAGTATAAGAAGAGTGACTCTTCTATGAGTTTGTGCTTTTAGCGGATCCTGGGAGACCAGTATTAGATTCCGATGCACTAGTGCAGGTTTACTGTATCCCTTGGACCTTCACATTGACGGTGAAACACAGAAATCGCATCGGAATTGAATATAAAAAGCACAATGCCGACTTAAGTAGAAGTGAATCTTGTTAGAGTTTGTGCTTTGAGCGGCTCCTGGGAGACCAGTATTAGATTCCGATGCACCAGTGGAGTTTTACTGTATCCCTTGGACCTTCACATTGACGATGTAACACAGAAATCACATCGGAATTGAATATAAAAAGCACAATGCCGACTTAAGTATAAGAAGAGTGAATCTTGTAAGAGTTTGTGCTTTGAGCTGCTCCTGGGAGACCAGTATTAGATTCCGATGCACCAGTGCGCGTTTACTGTATCCCTTGGACCTTCACATTGACGATGAAACACAGAAATCGCATCGGAATTGAATATAAAAGACACAATGCCGACTTAAGTATAAGAAGAGTGACTCTTCTATGAGTTTGTGCTTCGAGCGGCTCCTGGGAGACCAGTATTAGATTCCGATGCACCAGTGCAGGTTTACTGTATCCCTTGGACCTTCACATTGACGATGAAACACAGAAATCGCATTGGAATTGAATATAAATGTCACAATTCCGACTTAAGTAGAAGAAGAGTGAATCTTCTAAGAGTTTGTGCTTTGAGCGGCTCCTGGGAGACCTGTATTGGATTCCGATGCACCAGTGCAGGTTTGCTGTATCCCTTGGACCTTCACATTGAGGATGAAATACAGAAATCGCATCGGAATTGAATATAAAAGGCACAATGCCTACTTAAGTACATGAAGAGTGAATCTTCTAAGAGTTTGTGCTTTGAGCGGCTCCTGGGAGACCAGTATTAGATTCCGATGCACCAGTGCAGGTTTACTGTATCCCTTAGACCTACACATTGACGATGAAACACAGAAATCGCATCGGAATTGAATATAAAAGGCACAATGGCAACATAAGTACAAGAAGAGTGAATCTTCTGAGAGTTTGTGCTTTTGAGCGGCTCCTGGGAGACCAGTATTAGATTCCGATGCCCCAGTGCAGGTTTACTGTATCCCTTGGACCTTCACATTGACGATGAAACACAGAAATCGCATTGGAATTGAATATAAATGTCTCAATTCCGACTTAAGTAGAAGAAGAGCGAATCTTCTAAGTGTATGTGCTTTGAGCGGCTCCTGGGAGACCTGTATTGGATTCCGATGCACCAGTGCAGGTTTACTGTATCCCTTGGACCTTCACATTGAGGATGAAACACAGAAATCGCATCGGAATTGAATATAAAAGGCACAATGCCTACTTAAGTACATGAAGAGTGAATCTTCTAAGAGTTTGTGCTTTGAGCGGCTCCTGGGAGACCAGTATTAGATTCCGATGCACCAGTGCAGGTTTACTGTATCCCTTAGACCTACACATTGACGATGAGACACAGCAATCGCATCGGAATTAAATATAAAAGACACAATGCCGACAAAAGTTCAAGAAGAAAGAATGTTCTAAGAGTTTGTGCTTTGAGCGGCCCCTGGGAGACCAGTATTAGATTCCGATGCACCAGTGCACGTTTACTGAATCTCTTGGACCTTCACATTGACGATGAAACACAGAAATCGCATCGGAATTGAATATAAAAGACACAATGCCGACTTAAGTATAAGAAGAGTGACTCTTCTATGAGTTTGTGCTTTTAGCGGATCCTGGGAGACCAGTATTAGATTCCGATGCACTAGTGCAGGTTTACTGTATCCCTTGGACCTTCACATTGACGGTGAAACACAGAAATCGCATCGGAATTGAATATAAAAAGCACAATGCCGACTTAAGTAGAAGTGAATCTTGTTAGAGTTTGTGCTTTGAGCGGCTCCTGGGAGACCAGTATTAGATTCCGATGCACCAGTGGAGTTTTACTGTATCCCTTGGACCTTCACATTGACGATGTAACACAGAAATCACATCGGAATTGAATATAAAAAGCACAATGCCGACTTAAGTATAAGAAGAGTGAATCTTGTAAGAGTTTGTGCTTTGAGCTGCTCCTGGGAGACCAGTATTAGATTCCGATGCACCAGTGCGCGTTTACTGTATCCCTTGGACCTTCACATTGACGATGAAACACAGAAATCGCATCGGAATTGAATATAAAAGACACAATGCCGACTTAAGTATAAGAAGAGTGACTCTTCTATGAGTTTGTGCTTCGAGCGGCTCCTGGGAGACCAGTATTAGATTCCGATGCACCAGTGCAGGTTTACTGTATCCCTTGGACCTTCGGATTGACGATGAAACACAGAAATCGCATCGGAATTGAATATAAAAAGCACAATGCCGACTTAAGTAGAAGAAGAGTGAATCTTGTAAGAGTTTGTGATTTGAGCGGCTCCTGGGAGACCAGTATTAGATTCCGATGCACCAGTGCAGGTTTACTGTATCCCTTGGACCTTCACATTGACGATGAAGCATAGAAATCGCATCGGATTTGAATATAAAATGCACAATGCCGACTTAAGTACAAGAAGAGTGAATCTTCTAAGAGTTTCTGCTTTGAGCGGCTCCTGGAAGACCAGTATTAGATTCCGATGCACCAGTGCAGGTTTACTGTATCCCTTGGACCTTCACATTGACGATGAAACACAGAAATCGCATCGCAATTGAATATAAGAGGCACAATGCCTACTTAAGTACAAGAAGAGTGAATCTTCTAAGAGTTTGTGCTGTGAGCGGCTCCTGGGAGACCAGTATTAGATTCCGATGCACCAGTGCAGGTTTACTGTATCCCTTGGACCTTCACATTGACGATGAAACACACAAATCGCATCGGAATTGAATATAAAATGCACAATGCCGACTTAAGTACAAGAAGACTGAATCTTCTAAGAGGTTGTGGTTTGAGCGGCTCGTGGGAGACCAGTATTAGATTCCGATGCACCAGTGCAGGTTTACTGTATCCCTTAGACCTTCACATTGACGATGAAACAGAGAAATCGCATCGGAATTGAATATAAAAGGCACAATGCCGACATAAGTACAAGAAGAGTGAATCTTCTGAGAGTTTGTGCTTTTGAGCGGCTCCTGGGAGACCAGTATTAGATTCCGATGCACCAGTGCAGGTTTACTGTATCCCTTGGACCTTCGCATTGACGATAAAACACAGAAATCGCATCGGAATTGAATATAAAAGGCACAATGCCGACTTAAGTACAAGAAGAGTGAATCTTCTAAGAGTTTGGGCTTTGAGCGGCTCCTGGGAGACCAGTATTAGATTCCGATGCACCAGTGCAGGTTTACTGTATCCCTTGGACCTTCACATTGACGATGAAACACAGAAATCACATTGGAATTGAATATAAAAGGCAGAATGCCGACTTAAATACAAGAAGAGTGAATCTTCTAAGAGTTTGTGTTGTGAGCGGCTCCTGGGAGACCAGTATTAGATTCCGATGCCCCAGTGCAGGTTTACTGTATCCCTTGGACCTTCACATTGACGATGAAACACAGAAATCGCATTGGAATTGAATATAAATGTCACAATTCCGACTTAAGTAGAAGAAGAGTGAATCTTCTAAGAGTTTGTGCTTTGAGCGGCTCCTGGGAGACCTGTATTGGATTCCGATGCACCAGTGCAGGTTTGCTGTATCCCTTGGACCTTCACATTGAGGATGAAATACAGAAATCGCATCGGAATTGAATATAAAAGGCACAATGCCTACTTAAGTACATGAAGAGTGAATCTTCTAAGAGTTTGTGCTTTGAGCGGCTCCTGGGAGACCAGTATTAGATTCCGATGCACCAGTGCAGGTTTACTGTATCCCTTAGACCTACACATTGACGATGAAACACAGAAATCGCATCGGAATTGAATATAAAAGGCACAATGGCAACATAAGTACAAGAAGAGTGAATCTTCTGAGAGTTTGTGCTTTTGAGCGGCTCCTGGGAGACCAGTATTAGATTCCGATGCCCCAGTGCAGGTTTACTGTATCCCTTGGACCTTCACATTGACGATGAAACACAGAAATCGCATTGGAATTGAATATAAATGTCTCAATTCCGACTTAAGTAGAAGAAGAGCGAATCTTCTAAGTGTATGTGCTTTGAGCGGCTCCTGGGAGACCTGTATTGGATTCCGATGCACCAGTGCAGGTTTACTGTATCCCTTGGACCTTCACATTGAAGATGAAACACAGAAATCGCATCGGAATTGAATATAAAAGGCACAATGCCTACTTGAGTACATGAAGAGTGAATCTTCTAAGAGTTTGTGCTTTGAGCGGCTCCTGGGAGACCAGTATTAGATTCCGATGCACCAGTGCAGGTTTACTGTATCCCTTAGACCTACACATTGACGATGAGACACAGCAATCGCATCGGAATTAAATATAAAAGACACAATGCCGACAAAAGTTCAAGAAGAAAGAATGTTCTAAGAGTTTGTGCTTTGAGCGGCCCCTGGGAGACCAGTATTAGATTCCGATGCACCAGTGCACGTTTACTGAATCTCTTGGACCTTCACATTGACGATGAAACACAGAAATCGCATCGGAATTGAATATAAAAGACACAATGCCGACTTAAGTATAAGAAGAGTGACTCTTCTATGAGTTTGTGCTTTTAGCGGATCCTGGGAGACCAGTATTAGATTCCGATGCACTAGTGCAGGTTTACTGTATCCCTTGGACCTTCACATTGACGGTGAAACACAGAAATCGCATCGGAATTGAATATAAAAAGCACAATGCCGACTTAAGTAGAAGTGAATCTTGTTAGAGTTTGTGCTTTGAGCGGCTCCTGGGAGACCAGTATTAGATTCCGATGCACCAGTGGAGTTTTACTGTATCCCTTGGACCTTCACATTGACGATGTAACACAGAAATCACATCGGAATTGAATATAAAAAGCACAATGCCGACTTAAGTATAAGAAGAGTGAATCTTGTAAGAGTTTGTGCTTTGAGCTGCTCCTGGGAGACCAGTATTAGATTCCGATGCACCAGTGCGCGTTTACTGTATCCCTTGGACCTTCACATTGACGATGAAACACAGAAATCGCATCGGAATTGAATATAAAAGACACAATGCCGACTTAAGTATAAGAAGAGTGACTCTTCTATGAGTTTGTGCTTCGAGCGGCTCCTGGGAGACCAGTATTAGATTCCGATGCACCAGTGCAGGTTTACTGTATCCCTTGGACCTTCACATTGACGATGAAACACAGAAATCGCATTGGAATTGAATATAAATGTCACAATTCCGACTTAAGTAGAAGAAGAGTGAATCTTCTAAGAGTTTGTGCTTTGAGCGGCTCCTGGGAGACCTGTATTGGATTCCGATGCACCAGTGCAGGTTTGCTGTATCCCTTGGACCTTCACATTGAGGATGAAATACAGAAATCGCATCGGAATTGAATATAAAAGGCACAATGCCTACTTAAGTACATGAAGAGTGAATCTTCTAAGAGTTTGTGCTTTGAGCGGCTCCTGGGAGACCAGTATTAGATTCCGATGCACCAGTGCAGGTTTACTGTATCCCTTAGACCTACACATTGACGATGAAACACAGAAATCGCATCGGAATTGAATATAAAAGGCACAATGGCAACATAAGTACAAGAAGAGTGAATCTTCTGAGAGTTTGTGCTTTTGAGCGGCTCCTGGGAGACCAGTATTAGATTCCGATGCCCCAGTGCAGGTTTACTGTATCCCTTGGACCTTCACATTGACGATGAAACACAGAAATCGCATTGGAATTGAATATAAATGTCTCAATTCCGACTTAAGTAGAAGAAGAGCGAATCTTCTAAGTGTATGTGCTTTGAGCGGCTCCTGGGAGACCTGTATTGGATTCCGATGCACCAGTGCAGGTTTACTGTATCCCTTGGACCTTCACATTGAGGATGAAACACAGAAATCGCATCGGAATTGAATATAAAAGGCACAATGCCGACAAAAGTTCAAGAAGAAAGAATGTTCTAAGAGTTTGTGCTTTGAGCGGCCCCTGGGAGACCAGTATTAGATTCCGATGCACCAGTGCACGTTTACTGAATCTCTTGGACCTTCACATTGACGATGAAACACAGAAATCGCATCGGAATTGAATATAAAAGACACAATGCCGACTTAAGTATAAGAAGAGTGACTCTTCTATGAGTTTGTGCTTTTAGCGGATCCTGGGAGACCAGTATTAGATTCCGATGCACTAGTGCAGGTTTACTGTATCCCTTGGACCTTCACATTGACGGTGAAACACAGAAATCGCATCGGAATTGAATATAAAAAGCACAATGCCGACTTAAGTAGAAGTGAATCTTGTTAGAGTTTGTGCTTTGAGCGGCTCCTGGGAGACCAGTATTAGATTCCGATGCACCAGTGGAGTTTTACTGTATCCCTTGGACCTTCACATTGACGATGTAACACAGAAATCACATCGGAATTGAATATAAAAAGCACAATGCCGACTTAAGTATAAGAAGAGTGAATCTTGTAAGAGTTTGTGCTTTGAGCTGCTCCTGGGAGACCAGTATTAGATTCCGATGCACCAGTGCGCGTTTACTGTATCCCTTGGACCTTCACATTGACGATGAAACACAGAAATCGCATCGGAATTGAATATAAAAGACACAATGCCGACTTAAGTATAAGAAGAGTGACTCTTCTATGAGTTTGTGCTTCGAGCGGCTCCTGGGAGACCAGTATTAGATTCCGATGCACCAGTGCAGGTTTACTGTATCCCTTGGACCTTCGGATTGACGATGAAACACAGAAATCGCATCGGAATTGAATATAAAAAGCACAATACCGACTTAAGTAGAAGAAGAGTGAATCTTGTAAGAGTTTGTGATTTGAGCGGCTCCTGGGAGACCAGTATTAGATTCCGATGCACCAGTGCAGGTTTACTGTATCCCTTGGACCTTCACATTGACGATGAAGCATAGAAATCGCATCGGATTTGAATATAAAATGCACAACGCCGACTTAAGTACAAGAAGAGTGAATCTTCTAAGAGTTTCTGCTTTGAGCGGCTCCTGGAAGACCAGTATTAGATTCCGATGCACCAGTGCAGGTTTACTGTATCCCTTGGACCTTCACATTGACGATGAAACACAGAAATCGCATCGCAATTGAATATAAGAGGCACAATGCCTACTTAAGTACAAGAAGAGTGAATCTTCTAAGAGTTTGTGCTGTGAGCGGCTCCTGGGAGACCAGTATTAGATTCCGATGCACCAGTGCAGGTTTACTGTATCCCTTGGACCTTCACATTGACGATGAAACACACAAATCGCATCGGAATTGAATATAAAATGCACAATGCCGACTTAAGTACAAGAAGACTGAATCTTCTAAGAGGTTGTGGTTTGAGCGGCTCGTGGGAGACCAGTATTAGATTCCGATGCACCAGTGCAGGTTTACTGTATCCCTTAGACCTTCACATTGACGATGAAACAGAGAAATCGCATCGGAATTGAATATAAAAGGCACAATGCCGACATAAGTACAAGAAGAGTGAATCTTCTAAGAGTTTGGGCATTGAGCGGCTCCTGGGAGACCAGTATTAGATTCCGATGCACCAGTGCAGGTTTACTGTATCCCTTGGACCTTCACATTGACGATGAAACACAGAAATCACATTGGAATTGAATATAAAAGGCAGAATGCCGACTTAAATACAAGAAGAGTGAATCTTCTAAGAGTTTGTGTTGTGAGCGGCTCCTGGGAGACCAGTATTAGATTCCGATGCCCCAGTGCAGGTTTACTGTATCCCTTGGACCTTCACATTGACGATGAAACACAGAAATCGCATTGGAATTGAATATAAATGTCACAATTCCGACTTAAGTAGAAGAAGAGTGAATCTTCTAAGAGTTTGTGCTTTGAGCGGCTCCTGGGAGACCTGTATTGGATTCCGATGCACCAGTGCAGGTTTACTGTATCCCTTGGACCTTCACATTGAGGATGAAATACAGAAATCGCATCGGAATTGAATATAAAAGGCACAATGCCTACTTAAGTACATGAAGAGTGAATCTTCTAAGAGTTTGTGCTTTGAGCGGCTCCTGGGAGACCAGTATTAGATTCCGATGCACCAGTGCAGGTTTACTGTATCCCTTAGACCTACACATTGACGATGAAACACAGAAATCGCATCGGAATTGAATATAAAAGGCACAATGGCAACATAAGTACAAGAAGAGTGAATCTTCTGAGAGTTTGTGCTTTTGAGCGGCTCCTGGGAGACCAGTATTAGATTCCGATGCCCCAGTGCAGGTTTACTGTATCCCTTGGACCTTCACATTGACGATGAAACACAGAAATCGCATTGGAATTGAATATAAATGTCTCAATTCCGACTTAAGTAGAAGAAGAGCGAATCTTCTAAGTGTATGTGCTTTGAGCGGCTCCTGGGAGACCTGTATTGGATTCCGATGCACCAGTGCAGGTTTACTGTATCCCTTGGACCTTCACATTGAGGATGAAACACAGAAATCGCATCGGAATTGAATATAAAAGGCACAATGCCTACTTAAGTACATGAAGAGTGAATCTTCTAAGAGTTTGTGCTTTGAGCGGCTCCTGGGAGACCAGTATTAGATTCCGATGCACCAGTGCAGGTTTACTGTATCCCTTAGACCTACACATTGACGATGAGACACAGCAATCGCATCGGAATTAAATATAAAAGACACAATGCCGACAAAAGTTCAAGAAGAAAGAATGTTCTAAGAGTTTGTGCTTTGAGCGGCCCCTGGGAGACCAGTATTAGATTCCGATGCACCAGTGCACGTTTACTGAATCTCTTGGACCTTCACATTGACGATGAAACACAGAAATCGCATCGGAATTGAATATAAAAGACACAATGCCGACTTAAGTATAAGAAGAGTGACTCTTCTATGAGTTTGTGCTTTTAGCGGATCCTGGGAGACCAGTATTAGATTCCGATGCACTAGTGCAGGTTTACTGTATCCCTTGGACCTTCACATTGACGGTGAAACACAGAAATCGCATCGGAATTGAATATAAAAAGCACAATGCCGACTTAAGTAGAAGTGAATCTTGTTAGAGTTTGTGCTTTGAGCGGCTCCTTTGAGACCAGTATTAGATTCCGATGCACCAGTGGAGTTTTACTGTATCCCTTGGACCTTCACATTGACGATGTAACACAGAAATCGCATCGGAATTGAATATAAAAAGCACAATGCCGACTTAAGTATAAGAAGAGTGAATCTTGTAAGAGTTTGTGCTTTGAGCTGCTCCTGGGAGACCAGTATTAGATTCCGATGCACCAGTGCGCGTTTACTGTATCCCTTGGACCTTCACATTGACGATGAAACACAGAAATCGCATCGGAATTGAATATAAAAGACACAATGCCGACTTAAGTATAAGAAGAGTGACTCTTCTATGAGTTTGTGCTTCGAGCGGCTCCTGGGAGACCAGTATTAGATTCCGATGCACCAGTGCAGGTTTACTGTATCCCTTGGACCTTCGGATTGACGATGAAACACAGAAATCGCATCGGAATTGAATATAAAAAGCACAATGCCGACTTAAGTAGAAGAAGAGTGAATCTTGTAAGAGTTTGTGATTTGAGCGGCTCCTGGGAGACCAGTATTAGATTCCGATGCACCAGTGCAGGTTTACTGTATCCCTTGGACCTTCACATTGACGATGAAGCATAGAAATCGCATCGGATTTGAATATAAAAGGCACAATGCCGACTTAAGTACAAGAAGAGTGAATCTTCTAAGAGTTTGTACTTTGAGCGGCTCCTGGAAGACCAGTATTAGATTCCGATGCACCAGTGCAGGTTTACTGTATCCCTTGGACCTTCACATTGACGATGAAACACAGAAATCGCATCGGAATTGAATATAAGAGGCACAATGCCGACTTAAGTACAAGAAGAGTGAATCTTCTAAGAGTTTGTGGTTTGAGCGGCTCCTGGGAGACCAGTATTAGATTCCGATGCACCAGTGCTGGTTTACTGTATCCCTTGGACCTTCGCATTGACGATAAAACACAGAAATCACATTGGAATTGAATATAAAAGGCAGAATGCCGACTTAAGTACAAGAAGAGTGAATCTTCTAAGAGTTTGTGCTGTGAGCGGCTCCTGGGAGACCAGTATTAGATTCCGATGCCCCAGTGCAGGTTTACTGTATCCCTTGGACCTTCACATTGACGATGAAACACAGAAATCGCATTGGAATTGAATATAAATGTCACAATTCCGACTTAAGTAGAAGAACAGTGAATCTTCTAAGTGTTTGTGCTTTGAGCGGCTCCTGGGAGACCTGTATTGGATTCCGAAGCACCAGTGCAGGTTTACTGTATCCCTTGGACCTTCACATTGACGATGAAACACAGAAATCACATTGGAATTGAATATAAAAGGCAGAATGCCGACTTAAGTACAAGAAGAGTGAATCTTCTAAGAGTTTGTGCTGTGAGCGGCTCCTGGGAGACCAGTATTAGATTCCGATGCCCCAGTGCAGGTTTACTGTATCCCTTGGACCTTCACATTGACGATGAAACACAGAAATCGCATTGGAATTGAATATAAATGTCACAATTCCGACTTAAGTAGAAGAAGAGCGAATCTTCTAAGTGTATGTGCTTTGAGCGGCTCCTGGGAGACCTGTATTGGATTCCGATGCACCAGTGCAGGTTTACTGTATCCCTTGGACCTTCACATTGAGGATGAAACACAGAAATCACATCGGAATTGAATATAAAAGGCACAATGCCTACTTAAGTACATGAAGAGTAAATCTTCTAAGAGTTTGTGCTTTGAGCGGCTCCTGGGAGACCAGTATTAGATTCCGATGCACCAGTGCAGGTTTACTGTATCCCTTAGACCTACACATTGACGAAGAGACACAGCAATCGCATCGGAATTAAATATAAAAGACACAATGCCGACAAAAGTTCAAGAAGAAAGAATGTTCTAAGAGTTTGTGCTTTGAGCGGCCCTGGGAGACCAGTATTAGATTCCGATGCACCAGTGCACGTTTACTGAATCTCTTGGACCTTCACATTGACGATGAAACACAGAAATCGCATCGGAATTGAATATAAAAGACACAATGCCGACTTAAGTATAAGAAGAGTGACTCTTCTATGAGTTTGTGCTTTGAGCGGCTCCTGGGAGACCAGTATTAGATTCCGATGCACCAGTGCAGGTTTACTGTATCCCTTGGACCTTCACATTGACGGTGAAACACAGAAATCGCATCGGAATTGAATATAAAAAGCACAATGCCGACTTAAGTAGAAGTGAATCTTGTAAGAGTTTGTGCTTTGAGCGGCTCCTGGGAGACCAGTATTAGATTCCGATGCACCAGTGGAGTTTTACTGTATCCCTTGGACCTTCACATTGACGATGTAACACAGAAATCGCATCGGAATTGAATGTAAAAAGCACAATGCCGACTTAAGTATAAGAAGAGTGAATCTTGTAAGAGTTTGAGCTTTGAGCTGCTCCTGGGAGACCAGTATTAGATTCCGATGCACCAGTGCACGTTTACTGTATCCCTTGGACCTTCACATTGACGATGAAACACAGAAATCGCATCGGAATTGAATATAAAAGACACAATGCCGACTTAAGTATAAGAAGAGTGACTCTTCTATGAGTTTGTGCTTTGAGCGGCTCCTGGGAGTCCAGTATTAGATTCCGATGCACCAGTGCAGGTTTACTGTATCCCTTGGACCTTCAGATTGACGATGAAACACAGAAATCGCATCGGAATTGAATATAAAAAGCACAATGCCGACTTAAGTAGAAGAAGAGTGAATCTTGTAAGAGTTTGTGCTTTGAGCGGCTCCTGGGAGACCAGTATTAGATTCCGATGCACCAGTGCAGGTTTACTGTATCCCTTGGACCTTCAAATTGACGATGAAGCATAGAAATCGCATCGGATTTGAATATAAAAGGCACAATGCCGACTTAAGTACAAGAAGAGTGAATCTTCTAAGAGTTTCTGCTTTGAGCGGCTCCTGGAAGACCAGTATTAGATTCCGATGCACCAGTGCAGGTTTACTGTATCCCTTGGAACTTCACATTGACGATGAAACACAGAAATCGCATCGCAATTGAATATAAGAGGCACAATGCCTACTTAAGTACAAGAAGAGTGAATCTTCTAAGAGTTTGTGGTTTGAGCGGCTCCTGGGAGACCAGTATTAGATTCCGATGCACCAGTGCAGGTTTACTGTATCCCTTGGACCTTCGCATTGACGATAAAACACAGAAATCGCATCGGAATTGAATATAAAAGGCACAATGCCGACTTAAGTACAAGAAGAGTGAATCTTCTAAGAGTTTGTGCTTTGAGCGGCTCCTGGGAGACCAGTATTAGATTCCGATGCACCAGTGCAGGTTTACTGTATCCCTTGGACCTTCACATTGACGATGAAACACAGAAATCACATTGGAATTGAATATAAAAGGCAGAATGCCGACTTAAATACAAGAAGAGTGAATCTTCTAAGAGTTTGTGTTGTGAGCGGCTCCTGGGAGACCAGTATTAGATTCCGATGCCCCAGTGCAGGTTTACTGTATCCCTTGGACCTTCACATTGACGATGAAACACAGAAATCGCATTGGAATTGAATATAAATGTCACAATTCCGACTTAAGTAGAAGAAGAGTGAATCTTCTAAGAGTTTGTGCTTTGAGCGGCTCCTGGGAGACCTGTATTGGATTCCGATGCACCAGTGCAGGTTTACTGTATCCCTTGGACCTTCACATTGAGGATGAAATACAGAAATCGCATCGGAATTGAATATAAAAGGCACAATGCCTACTTAAGTACATGAAGAGTGAATCTTCTAAGAGTTTGTGCTTTGAGCGGCTCCTGGGAGACCAGTATTAGATTCCGATGCACCAGTGCAGGTTTACTGTATCCCTTAGACCTACACATTGACGATGAGACACAGCAATCGCATCGGAATTAAATATAAAAGACACAATGCCGACAAAAGTTCAAGAAGAAAGAATGTTCTAAGAGTTTGTGCTTTGAGCGGCCCCTGGGAGACCAGTATTAGATTCCGATGCACCAGTGCACGTTTACTGAATCTCTTGGACCTTCACATTGACGATGAAACACAGAAATCGCATCGGAATTGAATATAAAAGACACAATGCCGACTTAAGTATAAGAAGAGTGACTCTTCTATGAGTTTGTGCTTTTAGCGGATCCTGGGAGACCAGTATTAGATTCCGATGCACTAGTGCAGGTTTACTGTATCCCTTGGACCTTCACATTGACGGTGAAACACAGAAATCGCATCGGAATTGAATATAAAAAGCACAATGCCGACTTAAGTAGAAGTGAATCTTGTTAGAGTTTGTGCTTTGAGCGGCTCCTGGGAGACCAGTATTAGCTTCCGATGCACCAGTGGAGTTTTACTGTATCCCTTCGACCTTCACATTGACGATGTAACACAGAAATCGCATCGGAATTGAATATAAAAAGCACAATGCCGACTTAAGTATAAGAAGAGTGAATCTTGTAAGAGTTTGTGCTTTGAGCTGCTCCTGGGAGACCAGTATTAGATTCCGGTGCACCAGTGCGCGTTTACTGTATCCCTTGGACCTTCACATTGACGATGAAACACAGAAATCGCATCGGAATTGAATATAAAAGACACAATGCCGACTTAAGTATAAGAAGAGTGACTCTTCTATGAGTTTGTGCTTCGAGCGGCTCCTGGGAGACCAGTATTAGATTCCGATGCACCAGTGCAGGTTTACTGTATCCCTTGGACCTTCGGATTGACGATGAAACACAGAAATCGCATCGGAATTGAATATAAAAAGCACAATGCCGACTTAAGTAGAAGAAGAGTGAATCTTGTAAGAGTTTGTGATTTGAGCGGCTCCTGGGAGACCAGTATTAGATTCCGATGCACCAGTGCAGGTTTACTGTATCCCTTGGACCTTCACATTGACGATGAAGCATAGAAATCGCATCGGATTTGAATATAAAAGGCACAATGCCGACTTAAGTACAAGAAGAGTGAATCTTCTAAGAGTTTCTGCTTTGAGCGGCTCCTGGAAGACCAGTATTAGATTCCGATGCACCAGTGCAGGTTTACTGTATCCCTTGGACCTTCACATTGACGATGAAACACAGAAATCGCATCGGAATTGAATATAAGAGGCACAATGCCTACTTAAGTACAAGAAGAGTGAATCTTCTAAGAGTTTGTGGTTTGAGCGGCTCCTGGGAGACCAGTATTAGATTCCGATGCTCCAGTGCAGGTTTACTGTATCCCTTGGACCTTCGCATTGACGATAAAACACAGAAATCGCATCGGAATTGAATATAAAAGGCACAATGCCGACTTAAGTACAAGAAGAGTGAATCTTCTAAGAGTTTGTGCTTTGAGCGGCTCCTGGGAGACCAGTATTAGATTCCGATGCACCAGTGCAGGTTTACTGTATCCCTTGGACCTTCACATTGACGATGAAACACAGAAATCACATTGGAATTGAATATAAAAGGCAGAATGCCGACTTAAATACAAGAAGAGTGAATCTTCTAAGAGTTTGTGTTGTGAGCGGCTCCTGGGAGACCAGTATTAGATTCCGATGCCCCAGTGCAGGTTTACTGTATCCCTTGGACCTTCACATTGACGATGAAACACAGAAATCGCATTGGAATTGAATATAAATGTCACAATTCCGACTTAAGTAGAAGACGAGTGAATCTTCTAAGAGTTTGTGCTTTGAGCGGCTCCTGGGAGACCTGTATTGGATTCCGATGCACCAGTGCAGGTTTACTGTATCCCTTGGACCTTCACATTGAGGATGAAATACAGAAATCGCATCGGAATTGAATATAAAAGGCACAATGCCTACTTAAGTACATGAAGAGTGAATCTTCTAAGAGTTTGTGCTTTGAGCGGCTCCTGGGAGACCAGTATTAGATTCCGATGCACCAGTGCAGGTTTACTGTATCCCTTAGACCTACACATTGACGATGAAACGCAGAAATCGCATCGGAATTGAATATAAAAGGCACAATGGCAACATAAGTACAAGAAGAGTGAATCTTCTGAGAGTTTGTGCTTTGAGCGGCTCCTGGGAGACCTGTATTGGATTCCGATGCACCAGTGCAGGTTTACTGTATCCCTTGGACCTTCACATTGAGGATGAAATACAGAAATCGCATCGGAATTGAATATAAAAGGCACAATGCCTACTTAAGTACATGAAGAGTGAATCTTCTAAGAGTTTGTGCTTTGAGCGGCTCCTGGGAGACCAGTATTAGATTCAGATGCACCAGTGCAGGTTTACTGTATCCCTTGGACCTTCACATTGACGATGAAACACAGAAATCGCATCGGAATTGAATATAAAATGCACAATGGCGACTTAAGTACAAGAAGAGTGAATCTTGTAAGAGTTTGTGCTTTGAGCGGCTCCTGGGAGACCAGTATTAGATTCCGATGCACCAGTGCAGGTTTACTGTATCCCTTGGACCTTCACATTGACGATGAAGCATAGAAATCGTATCGGATTTGAATATAAAAGGCACAATGCCGACTTAAGTACAAGAAGAGTGAATCTTCTAAGAGTTTCTGCTTTGAGCGGCTCCTGGAATACCAGTATTAGATTCCGATGCACCAGTGCAGGTTTACTGTATCCCTTGGACCTTCACATTGACGATGAAACACACAAATCGCATCGGAATTGAATATAAAAGACACAATGCCGACTTAAGTATAAGAAGAGTGACTCTTCTATGAGTTTGTGATTCGAGCGGCTCCTGGGAGACCAGTATTAGATTCCGATGCACCAGTGCAGGTTTACTGTATCCCTTGGACCTTCAGATTGACGATGAAACACAGAAATCGCATCGGAATTGAATATAAAAAGCACAATGCCGACTTAAGTAGAAGAAGAGTGAATCTTGTAAGAGTTTGTGGTTTGAGCGGCTCCTGGGAGACCAGTATTAGATTCCGATGCACCAGTGCTGGTTTACTGTATCCCTTGGACCTTCACATTGACGATGAAGCATAGAAATCGCATCGGATTTGAATATAAAAGGCACAATGCCGACTTAAGTACAAGAAGAGTGAATCTTCTAAGAGTTTCTGCTTTGAGCGGCTCCTGGAAGACCAGTATTAGATTCCGATGCACCAGTGCAGGTTTACTGTATCCCTTGGACCTTCACATTGACGATGATACACAGATATCGCATCGGAATTGAATATAAGAGGCACAATGCCGACTTAAGTACAAGAAGAGTGAATCTTCTAAGAGTTTGTGGTTTGAGCGGCTCCTGGGAGACCAGTATTAGATTCCGATGCACCAGTGCAGGTTTACTGTATCCTTTGGACCTTCGCATTGACGATAAAACACAGAAATCGCATCGGAATTGAATATAAAAGGCACAATGCCGACTTAAGTACAAGAAGAGTGGATCTTCTAAGAGTTTGTGCTTTGAGCGGCTCCTGGGAGACCAGTATTAGATTCCGATGCACCAGTGCAGGTTTACTGTATCCCTTGGACCTTCACATTGACGATGAAACACAGAAATCACATTGGAATTGAATATAAAAGGCAGAATGCCGACTTAAGTACAAGAAGAGTGAATCTTCTAAGAGTTTGTGCTGTGAGCGGCTCCTGGGAGACCAGTATTAGATTCCGATGCCCCAGTGCAGGTTTACTGTATCCCTTGGACCTTCACATTGACGATGAAACACAGAAATCGCATTGGAATTGAATATAAATGTCACAATTCCGACTTGAGTAGAAGAAGAGTGAATCTTCTAAGAGTTTGTGCTTTGAGCGGCTCCTGGGAGACCTGTATTGGATTCCGATGCACCAGAGCAGGTTTACTGTATCCCTTGGGCCTTCACATTGAGGATGAAATACAGAAATCGCATCGGAATTGAATATAAAAGGCACAATGCCTACTTAAGTACATGAAGAGTGAATCTTCTAAGAGTTTGTGCTTTAAGCGGCTCCTGGGAGACCAGT
This sequence comes from Schistocerca nitens, assembly GCF_023898315.1. Classification (NCBI taxonomy): domain Eukaryota; kingdom Metazoa; phylum Arthropoda; class Insecta; order Orthoptera; family Acrididae; genus Schistocerca; species Schistocerca nitens. The sequence continues at coordinate 35,288,701 of NC_064618.1, read as the reverse complement.
ATTAGATTCCGATGCACCAGTGCAGGTTTACTGTATCCCTTAGACCTACACATTGACGATGAAACACAGAAATCGCATCGGAATTGAATATAAAAGGCACAATGGCAACATAAGTACAAGAATAGTGAATCTTCTGAGAGTTTGTGCTTTTGAGCGGCTCCTGGGAGACCAGTATTAGATTCCGATGCACCAGTGCAAGTTTACTGTATCCCTTGGACCTTCGCATTGACGATGAATCACAGAAATCGCATCGGAATTGAATATAAAAGGCACAAGCCGACTTAAGTACTAGAAGAGTGAATCTTCTAAGAGTTTGTGCTTTGAGCGGCTCCTGGGAGACCAGTATTAGATTCAGATGCACCAGTGCAGGTTTAGTGTATCCCTTGGACCTTCATATTGACGATGAAACACAGAAATCGCATCGGAATTGAATATAAAAGTCACAATGCCGACTTAAGAACAAGAAGAGTGAATCTTTTAATTGTTTGTGGTTTGAGCGGCTCCTGGGAGACCAGTATTAGATTCCGATGCACTAGTGCAGGTTTACTGTATCCCTTGGACCTTCACATTGAGGATGAAACACAGAAATCACATTGGAATTAAGTATAAAAGGCACAATGCCGACTTAAGTACAAAAAGAGTGAATCTTCTAAGAGTTTGTGGTTTGAGCGGCTCCTGGAAGACCAGTATTAGATTCCGATGCACCAGTGCAGGTTTACTGTATCCCTTGGACCTTCACATTGACGATGAAACACATAAATCACATCGGAATTGAATATAAGACGCACAATGCCGACTTAAGTACAAGAAGAGTGAATCTTCTAAGAGTTTGTGCTTTGAGCGGCTCCTGGGAGACCAGTATTAGATTCCGATGCACCAGTACAGGTTTACTGTATCCCTTGGACCTTCACATTGACGATGAAACACAGAAATCGCATCGGAATTGAATATAAAAGGCACAATGCCGATTAAGTACAGGAAGAGTGAATCTTCTAAGAGTTTGTGGTTTGAGCGGCTCCTGGGAGACTAGTATGTGATTCCGATGCACCAGTGCACGTTTACTGTATCCCTTGGACCTTTACATTGACGATGAGACACAGAAATCGCATATTAATTAAATATAAAAGACACAATGCCGACATAAGTACAAGAAGAAAGAATCTTCTAAGAGTTTGTGCTTTGAGCGGCTCCTGGGAGACCAGTATTAGATTCCGATGCACCAGTGCACGTTTACTGTATCCCTTGGACCTTCACATTGACGATGAAACACAGAAATCGCATCGGAATTGAATATAAAAGTCACAATGCCGACTTAAGAACAAGAAGAGTGAATCTTTAAAGAGTTTGTCGTTTGAGCGGCTCCTGGGAGACCAGTATTAGATTCCGATGCACCAGTGCAGGTTTACTGTATCCCTTGGACCTTCACATTGACGATGAAACACAGAAATCGCATCGGTATTGAATATAAAAGGCACAATGCCGACTTTAGTACAAGAAGAGTGAATCTTGTAAGAGTTTGTGCTTTTAGCGGCTCCTGGGAGACCAGTATTAGATTCCGATGCACCAGTGCAGGTTTACTGTATCCCTTGGACCTTCACATTGACGATGAAACACAGAAATCGCATCGGAATTGAATATAAGAGGCACAATGCCGACATAAGTACAAGAGGAGTGAATCTTCTAAGAGTTTGTGCTTTGAGCGGCTCCTGGGAGACCAGTATTAGATTCCGATGCACCAGTGCAGGTTTACTGTATCCCTCGGACTTTCACATTGACGATGAAACACAGAAATCGCATTGGAATTGAATAAAAATGGCACAAAGCCGACGTAAGTAGAAGAAGAGTGAATCTTCTCAGAGTTTGTGCTTTGAGCGGCTCCTGGGAGACCACTATTAGATTCCAATGCACCAGTTCAGGTTTACTGTATCCCTTGGACCGTCACATTGACGATGAAACACAGAAATCGCATCGGAATTGAATATAAAAGGCACAATGCCAACTTAAGTACAAGAAGAGTGAATCTTCTAAGAGTTTGTGGTTTGAGCGGTTCCTGGAATACCAGTATTAGATTCCGATGCACCAGTGCAGGTTTACTGTATCCCTTGGACCTTCACATTGACGATGAAACACAGAAATCACATCGGAATTGAATATAAGAGGCACAATGCCAACTTAAGTACAAGAAGAGTGAATCTTCTAAGAGTTTGTGGTTTGAGCGGCTCCTGGGAGACCAGTATTAGATTCCGATGCACCAGTGCAGGTTTACTGTATCCCTCGGACCTTCACATTGACGATGAAACACAGAAATCGCATTGGAATTGAATAAAAATGGCACAAAGCCGACTTAAGTTGAAGAAGAGTGAAACTTCTAAGAATTTGTGCTTTGAGCGGCTCCTGGGAGACCGATATTGGATTCCGATGCACCAGTGCAGGTTTACTGTATCCCTTGGACCTTCACATTGAGGATGAAACACAGAAATCGCATCGGAAGTGAATATAAAAGGCACAATGCCTACTTAAGTACATGAAGAATGAATCTTCTAAGAGTTTGTGCTTTGAGCGTCTCCTGGGAGACCAGTATTAGATTCCGATGCACCAGTGCAGGTTTACTGTATCCCTTAGACCTACACATTGACGATGAAACACAGAAATCGCATCGGAATTGAATATAAAAGGCACAATGGCAACATAAGTACAAGAAGAGTGAATCTTCTGAGAGTTTGTGCTTTTGAGCGGCTCCTGGGAGACCAGTATTAGATTCCGATGCACCAGTGCAAGTTTACTGTATCCTTTGGACCTTCACATTGACGATGAAACACAGAAATCGCATCGGAATTGAATATAAAATGCACAATGGCGACTTAAGTACAAGAAGAGTTAATCTTCTAAGTGTTTGTGCTTTGAGCGGGTGCTGGGAGACAATTATTAGATTCCGATGCACCAGTGCAGGTTTACTGTATTCCTTGGACCTTCACATTGACGATGAAATACAAAAATCGCATCGGAATTGAATATAAAAGGCACATTGCCGACTCAAGTATAAGAAGAGTGATTCTTCTATGAGTTTGTGCTTTGAGCGGCTCCTGGGAGACCAGTATTAGATTCCGATGCACCAGTGCAGGTTAACTGTATCCCTTGGAACATCTCATTGAGGATGAAACACAGAAATCGCATCGGAATTGAATATAAAAGGCACAATGCCCACTTAAGTAGAAGAAGAGTGAATCTTCTAAGAGTTTGTGCTTTGAGCGGCTCCTGGGAGAACAGTATTAGATTCCGATGCACCAGTGCAGGTTTACTGTATCCCTTAGACCTTCACATTGACGATGAAACACAGAAATCGCATCGGAATTGAATATAAAAGGCACAATGCCGATTAAGTACAGGAAGAGTGAATCTTCTAAGAGTTTGTGGTTTGAGCGGCTCCTGGGAGACTAGTATTTGATTCCGATGCACCAGTGCAGGTTTACTGTATCCCTTGGACCTTTACATTGACGATGAGACACAGAAATCGCATATTAATTAAATATAAAAGACACAATGCCGACATAAGTACAAGAAGAAAGAATCTTCTAAGAGTTTGTGCTTTGAGCGGCTCCTGGGAGACCAGTATTAGATTCCGATTCACCAGTGCACGTTTACTGTATCCCTTGGACCTTCACATTGGCGATGAAACACAGAAATCGCATCGGAATTGAATATAAAAGTCACAATGCCGACTTAAGCACAAGAAGAGTGAATCTTGTAAGACTTTGTGCTTTGAGCAGCTCCTGGGAGACCAGTATTAGATTCCGATGCACCAGTGCAGGTTTACTGTATCCCTTGGACCTTCACATTGACGATGAAACACAGAAATCGCATTGGAATTGAATATAAAAGTCACAATGCCGACTTAAGAACAAGAAGAGTGAATCTTTTAAGAGTTTGTGGTTTGAGCGGCTCCTGGGAGACCAGTATTAGATTCCGATGCACCAGTGCAAGTTTACTGTATCCCTTGGACCTTCACATTGACGATGAAACACAGAAATCGCATCGGAATTGAATATAAAAGGCACAATGCCGACTTAAGTACAAGAAGAGTGAATCTTGTAAGAGTTTGTGCTTTGAGCGGCTCCTGGGAGACCGGTATTAGATTCCGATGCACCAGTGCAGGTTTACTGTATCTCTTGGACCGTCACATTGACGATGAAACACAGCAATCGCATCGGAATTGAATATAAAAGACACAATGCTAACTTAAGTACAAGAAGAGTGAATCTTCTAAGAGTTTGTGGTTTGAGCGGCTCCTGGAATACCAGTATTAGATTCCGATGCACCAGTGCAGGATTACTGTATCCCTTGGACCTTCACATTGACGATGAAACACAGAAATCGCATCGGAATTGAATATAAGAGGCACAATGCCAACTTAAGTACAAGAAGAGTGAATCTTCTAAGAGTTTGTGGTTTTAGCGGCTCCTGGGAGACCAGTATTAGATTCCGATGCACCAGTGCAGGTTTACTGTATCCCTCGGACCTTCACATTGACGATGAAACACAGAAATCGCATTGGAATTGAATAAAAATGGCACAAAGCCGACTTAAGTTGAAGAAGAGTGAAACTTCTAAGAGTTTGTGCTTTGAGCGGCTCCTGGGAGACCGGTATTCGATTCCGATGCACCAGTGCAGGTTTACTGTATCCCTTGGACCTATACATTGAGGATTAAACACAGAAATCGCATCGGAAGTGAATATAAAAGGCACAATGCCTACTTAAGTACATGAAGAATGAATCTTCTAAGAGTTTGTGCTTTGAGCGGCTCCTGGGAGACCAGTATTAGATTCCGATGCACCAGTGCAGGTTTACTGTATCCCTTGGACCTTCACATTGACGATGAAACACAGAAATCACATTGGAATTGAGTATAAAAGGCAGAATGCCGACTTAAGTACAAGAAGAGTGAATCTTCTAAGAGTTTGTGCTGTGAGCGGCTCCTGGGAGACCAGTATTAGATTCCGATGCACCAGTGCAGGTTTACTGTATCCCTTGGACCTTCACATTGACGATGAAACACAGAAATCGCATTGGAATTGAATATAAATGGCACAATTCCGACTTAAGTAGAAGAAGAGTGTATCTTCTAAGAGTTTGTGCTTTGAGCGGCTCCTGGGTGACCTGTATAGGATTCCGATGCACCAGTGCAGGTTTACTGTATCCCTTGGACCTTCACATTGAAGATGAAACACAGAAATCGCATCGGAATTGAATATAAAAGGCACAATGCCGACTTAAGTACAAGAAGAGTGAATCTTCTAAGTGTTTGTGCTTTGAGCGGGTGCTGAGAGACAATTATTAGATTCCGATGCACCAGTGCAGGTTTACTGTATTCCTTGGACCTTCACATTGACGATGAAACACAAAAATCGCATCGGAATTGAATATAAAAGGCACATTGCCGACTCAAGTACAAGAAGAGTGATTCTTCTATGAGTTTGTGCTTTGAGCGGCTCCTGGGAAACCAGTATTAGATTCCGATGCACCAGTGCAGGTTAACTGTATCCCTTGGAACTTCTCATTGAGGATGAAACACAGAAATCGCATCGGAGTTGAATATAAAAGGCACAATGCCCACTTAAGTAGAAGAAGAGTGAATCTTCTAAGAGTTTGTGCTTTGAGCGGCTCCTGGGAGACCAGTATTAGATTCCGATGAACCACTGCAGGTTTTCTGTATCCCTTGGACCTTTACATTGATGATGAGACACAGCAATCGCATCGGAATTAAATATAAAAGATACAATACCGACAAAAGTTCAAGATGGAAGAATCTTCTAAGAGTTTGTGCTTTGAGCGGCCCCTGGGAGACCAGTATTAGATTCCGTTGCACCAGTGCAGGTTTACTGTATCCCTTGGACCTTCACATTGACGATGAAACACAGAAATCGCATCGGAATTGAATATAAAAGACACAATGCCGACTTAAGTATAAGAAGAGTGACTCTTCTATGAGTTTGTGCTTTGAGCGGATCCTGGGAGACAAGTATTAGATTCCGATGCACCAGTGTAGGTTTACTGTATCCCTTGGACCTTCACATTGACGGTGAAACACAGAAATCGCATCGGAATTGAATATAAAAAGCACAATGCCGACTTAAGTAGAAGTGAATCTTGCAAGAGTTTGTGCTTTGAGCGGCTCCTGGGAGACCAGTATTATATTCCGATGCACTAGTGCAGTTTTACTGTATCCCTTGGACCTTCACATTGACGATGAAACACAGAAATCGCATCGGAATTGAATATAAAAAGCACAATGCCGACTTAAGTATAAGACGAGTGAATCTTGCAAGAGTTTGTGCTTTGAGCGGCTCCTGGGAGACCAGTATTTGATTTCGCTGCACCAGTGCAGGTTTACTGTATCCCTTCGACCTTCACATTGACGATGAAACATAGAAATCGCATTGGATTTGAATATAAAAGGCACAATGCCGACTTAAGTACAAGAAGAGTGAATCTTCTAAGAGTTTGTGCTTTGAGCGGCTCCTGGGAGACCAGTATTAGATTCCGATGCACCAGTGCACTTTTACTGTATCCCTTGGACCATCACATTGACGATGAAAAACCGAAATCGCATCGGAATTGAATATAAAAGGCACAATGCCGACTTAAGTACAAGAAGAGTGAGTCTTTTAAGACTTTGTGCTTTGAGCGGCTCCTGGGAGACCAGTATTAGATTCCGATGCACCAGTGCAGGTTTACTGTATCCCTTGGACCTTCACATTGACGATGAAACAGAAATCGCATCGCAATTGAATATAAGAGGCACAATGCCAACTTAAGTACAAGAAGAGTGAGTCTTCTAACAGTTTGTGCTTTGAGCGGCTCCTGAGAGACCAGTATTAGATTCCGATGCACCACTGCAGGTTTACTGTATCCCTTGTACCTTCACATTGACGATGAAACACAGAAATCGCATCGGAATTGAATATAAAAGGCACAATGCCGACTTAAGTACAAGAAGAGTGAGTCTTTTAAGAGTTTGTGCTTTGAGCGGCTCCTGGGAGACCAGTATTAGATTCCGATGCACCAGTGCAGGTTTACTGTATCCCTTGGACCTTCACATTGACGATGAAACACAGAAATCGCATCGGAATTGAATATAAAAGGCACAACGCCAAGTACAAGAAGAGTGAGTCTTCTAACAGTTTGTGCTTTGAGCGGCTCCTGGGAGACCAGTATTAGATTTCGATGCACCAGTGCAGGTTTACTGTATCCCTTGGACCTTTACATTGACGATGAAAAATAGAAATCGCATCGGAATTGAATATAAAAGGCACAATGCCGACTTAAGTACAAGAAGAGTGTTTATTCTATGAGTTTGTGCTTTGAGCGGCTCCTGGGAGACCAGTATTAGATTCCGATGCACCAGTGCAGGTTTACTGTATCCCTTGGACCTTCACATTGACGATGAAACACAGAAATCGCATCGGAACTGAATATAAAAGGCACAATGCCTACCTAAGTACATGAAGAGTGAATCTTCTCAGAGTTTGTGGTTTGAGCGGGTCCTGGGAGACAATTATTAGACTCCGATGCACCAGTGCAGGTTTACTGTATCCCTTGGCAATTCACATTGACGATGAAACACAGAAATCGCGTCGGAATTGAATGTAAAAGACACAATGCCGACTCAAGTATAAGAAGAGTGATTCTTCAATGAGTTTGTGCTTTGAGCGGCTCCTGGGAGACCTGTATTAGATTCCGATGCACCAGTGCAGGTTTACTGTATCCCTTGGACCTTCACATTGACGATGAAACACACAAATCGCATCGCAATTGAATATAAAATGCACAATGCCGACTTAAGTACAAGAAGAGTGAATCTTCTAAGAGTTTGTGGTTTGAGCGGCTCCTGGGAGACCAGTATTAGATTCCGATGCACCAGTGCAGGTTAACTGTATCCCTTGGACCTTCACATTGACGATGAAACACAGAAATCGCATCGGAATTGATTATAAAAGGCACAAGCCGACTTAAGTACAAGAAGAGTGAATCTTCTAAGAGTTTGTGCTTTGAGCGGCTCCTGGGAGACCAGTATTAGATTCCGATGCACCAGTGCAGGTTTACTGTATCCCTTGGACCTTCACATTGACGATGAAACACACAAATCGCATCGGAATTGAATATAAAATGCACAATGCCGACTTAAGTACAAGAAGACTGAATCTTCTAAGAGGTTGTGGTTTGAGCGGCTCGTGGGAGACCAGTATTAGATTCCGATGCACCAGTGCAGGTTTACTGTATCCCTTAGACCTTTACATTGACGATGAAACAGAGAAATCGCATCGGAATTGAATATAAAAGGCACAATGCCGACATAAGTACAAGAAGAGTAAATCTTCTGAGAGTTTGTGCTTTTGAGCGGCTCCTGGGAGACCAGTATTAGATTCCGATGCACCAGTGCAGGTTTACTGTATCCCTCGGACCGTCACATTGACGATGAAACACAGAAATCGCATTGGAATTGAATAAAAATGGCACAAAGCCGACGTAAGTAGAAGAAGAGTGAATCTTCTCAGAGTTTGTGCTTTGAGCGGCTCCTGGGAGACCACTATTAGATTCCAATGCACCAGTTCAGGTTTACTGTATCCCTTGGACCGTCACATTGACGATGAAACACAGAAATCGCATCGGAATTGAATATAAAAGACACAATGCTAACTTAAGTACAAGAAGAGTGAATCTTCTAAGAGTTTGTGGTTTGAGCGGCTCCTGGAATACCAGTATTAGATTCCGATGCACCAGTGCAGGATTACTGTATCCCTTGGACCTTCACATTGACGATGAAACACAGAAATCGCATCGGAATTGAATATAAGAGGCACAATGCCAACTTAAGTACAAGAAGAGTGAATCTTCTAAGAGTTTGTGGTTTTAGCGGCTCCTGGGAGACCAGTATTAGATTCCGATGCACCAGTGCAGGTTTACTGTATCCCTCGGACCTTCACATTGACGATGAAACACAGAAATCGCATTGGAATTGAATAAAAATGGCACAAAGCCGACTTAAGTTGAAGAAGAGTGAAACTTCTAAGAGTTTGTGCTTTGAGCGGCTCCTGGGAGACCGGTATTCGATTCCGATGCACCAGTGCAGGTTTACTGTATCCCTTGGACCTTCACATTGAGGATTAAACACAGAAATCGCATCGGAAGTGAATATAAAAGGCACAATGCCTACTTAAGTACATGAAGAATGAATCTTCTAAGAGTTTGTGCTTTGAGCGGCTCCTGGGAGACCAGTATTAGATTCCGATGCACCAGTGCAGGTTTACTGTATCCCTTGGACCTTCACATTGACGATGAAACACAGAAATCACATTGGAATTGAGTATAAAAGGCAGAATGCCGACTTAAGTACAAGAAGAGTGAATCTTCTAAGAGTTTGTGCTGTGAGCGGCTCCTGGGAGACCAGTATTAGATTCCGATGCACCAGTGCAGGTTTACTGTATCCCTTGGACCTTCACATTGACGATGAAACACAGAAATCGCATTGGAATTGAATATAAATGGCACAATTCCGACTTAAGTAGAAGAAGAGTGAATCTTCTAAGAGTTTGTGCTTTGAGCGGCTCCTGGGTGACCTGTATAGGATTCCGATGCACCAGTGCAGGTTTACTGTATCCCTTGGACCTTCACATTGAAGATGAAACACAGAAATCGCATCGGAATTGAATATAAAAGGCACAATGCCGACTTAAGTACAAGAAGAGTGAATCTTCTAAGTGTTTGTGCTTTGAGCGTGTGCTGAGAGACAATTATTAGATTCCGATGCACCAGTGCAGGTTTACTGTATTCCTTGGACCTTCACATTGACGATGAAACACAAAAATCGCATCGGAATTGAATATAAAAGGCACATTGCCGACTCAAGTACAAGAAGAGTGATTCTTCTATGAGTTTGTGCTTTGAGCGGCTCCTGGGAGACCAGTATTAGATTCCGATGCACCAGTGCAGGTTAACTGTATCCCTTGGAACTTCTCATTGAGGATGAAACACAGAAATCGCATCGGAGTTCAATATAAAAGGCACAATGCCCACTTAAGTAGAAGAAGAGTGAATCTTCTAAGAGTTTGTGCTTTGAGCGGCTCCTGGGAGACCAGTATTAGATTCCGATGAACCACTGCAGGTTTTCTGTATCCCTTGGACCTTTACATTGATGATGAGACACAGCAATCGCATCGGAATTAAATATAAAAGATACAATACCGACAAGAGTTCAAGAAGGAAGAATCTTCTAAGAGTTTGTGCTTTGAGCGGCCCCTGGGAGACCAGTATTAGATTCCGTTGCACCAGTGCAGGTTTACTGTATCCCTTGGACCTTCACATTGACGATGAAACACAGAAATCGCATCGGAATTGAATATAAAAGACACAATGCCGACTTAAGTATAAGAAGAGTGACTCTTCTATGAGTTTGTGCTTTGAGCGGATCCTGGGAGACAAGTATTAGATTCCGATGCACCAGTGTAGGTTTACTGTATCCCTTGGACCTTCACATTGACGATGAAACACAGAAATCGCATCGGAATTGAATATAAAAAGCACAATGCCGACTTAAGTAGAAGTGAATCTTGCAAGAGTTTGTGCTTTGAGCGGCTCCTGGGAGACCAGTATTAGATTCCGATGCACTAGTGCAGTTTTACTGTATCCCTTGGACCTTCACATTGACGATGAAACACAGAAATCGCATCGGAATTGAATATAAAAAGCACAATGCCGACTTAAGTATAAGACGAGTGAATCTTGCAAGAGTTTGTGCTTTGAGCGGCTCCTGGGAGACCAGTATTTGATTTCGCTGCACCAGTGCAGGTTTACTGTATCCCTTCGACCTTCACATTGACGATGAAACATAGAAATCGCATTGGATTTGAATATAAAAGGCACAATGCCGACTTAAGTACAAGAAGAGTGAATCTTCTAAGAGTTTGTGCTTTGAGCGGCTCCTGGGAGATCAGTATTAGATTCCGATGCACCAGTGCACTTTTACTGTATCCCTTGGACCATCACATTGACGATGAAAAACCGAAATCGCATCGGAGTTGAATATAAAAGGCACAATGCCGACTTAAGTACAAGAAGAGTGAGTCTTTTAAGAGTTTGTGCTTTGAGCGGCTCCTGGGAGACCAGTATTAGATTCCGATGCACCAGTGCAGGTTTACTGTATCCCTTGGACCTTCACATTGACGATGAAACAGAAATCGCATCGCAATTGAATATAAGAGGCACAATGCCAACTTAAGTACAAGAAGAGTGAGTCTTCTAACAGTTTGTGCTTTGAGCGGCTCCTGAGAGACCAGTATTAGATTCCGATGCACCACTGCAGGTTTACTGTATCCCTTGTACCTTCACATTGACGATGAAACACAGAAATCGCATCGGAATTGAATATAAAAGGCACAATGCCGACTTAAGTACAAGAAGAGTGAGTCTTTTAAGAGTTTGTGCTTTGAGCGGCTCCTGGGAGACCAGTATTAGATTCCGATGCACCAGTGCAGGTTTACTGTATCCCTTGGACCTTCACATTGACGATGAAACACAGAAATCGCATCGGAATTGAATATAAAAGGCACAACGCCAAGTACAAGAAGAGTGAGTCTTCTAACAGTTTGTGCTTTGAGCGGCTCCTGGGAGACCAGTATTAGATTTCGATGCACCAGTGCAGGTTTACTGTATCCCTTGGACCTTTACATTGACGATGAAACATAGAAATCGCATCGGAATTGAATATAAAAGGCACAATGCCGACTTAAGTACAAGAAGAGTGTTTATTCTATGAGTTTGTGCTTTGAGCGGCTCCTGGGAGACCAGTATTAGATTCCGATGCACCAGTGCAGGTTTACTGTATCCCTTGGACCTTCACATTGACGATGAAACACAGAAATCGCATCGGAACTGAATATAAAAGGCACAATGCCTACTTAAGTACATGAAGAGTGAATCTTCTAAGAGTTTGTGGTTTGAGCGGGTCCTGGGAGACAATTATTAGACTCCGATGCACCAGTGCAGGTTTACTGTATCCCTTGGCCCTTCACATTCACGATGAAACACAGAAATCGCATCGGAATTGAATGTAAAAGACACAATGCCGACTCAAGTATAAGAAGAGTGATTCTTCAATGAGTTTGTGCTTTGAGCGGCTCCTGGGAGACCAGTATTAGATTCCGATGCACCAGTGCAGGTTTACTGTATCCCTTGGACCTTCACATTGACGATGAAACACACAAATCGCATCGCAATTGAATATAAAATGCACAATGCCGACTTAAGTACAAGAAGAGTGAATCTTCTAAGAGTTTGTGGTTTGAGCGGCTCCTGGGAGACCAGTATTAAATTCCGATGCACCAGTGCAGGTTAACTGTATCCCTTGGACCTTCACATTGACGATGAAACACAGAAATCGCATCGGAATTGATTATAAAAGGCACAAGCCGACTTAAGTACAAGAAGAGTGAATCTTCTAAGAGTTTGTGCTTTGAGCGGCTCCTGGGAGACCAGTATTAGTTTCCGATGCACCAGTGCAGGTTTACTGTATCCCTTGGACCTTCACATTGACGATGAAACACACAAATCGCATCGGAATTGAATATTAAATGCACAATGCCGACTTAAGTACAAGAAGACTGAATCTTCTAAGAGGTTGTGGTTTGAGCGGCTCGTGGGAGACCAGTATTAGATTCCGATGCACCAGTGCAGGTTTACTGTATCCCTTAGACCTTCACATTGACGATGAAACAGAGAAATCGCATCGGAATTGAATATAAAAGGCACAATGCCGACATAAGTACAAGAAGAGTGAATCTTCTGAGAGTTTGTGCTTTTGAGCGGCTCCTGGGAGACCAGTATTAGATTCCGATGCACCAGTGCAGGTTTACTGTATCCCTCGGACCTTCACATTGACGATGAAACACAGAAATCGCATTGGAATTGAATAAAAATGGCACAAAGCCGACGTAAGTAGAAGAAGAGTGAATCTTCTCAGAGTTTGTGCTTTGAGCGGCTCCTGGGAGACCACTATTAGATTCCAATGCACCAGTTCAGGTTTACTGTATCCCTTGGACCGTCACATTGACGATGAAACACAGAAATCGCATCGGAATTGAATATAAAAGACACAATGCTAACTTAAGTACAAGAAGAGTGAATCTTCTAAGAGTTTGTGGTTTGAGCGGCTCCTGGAATACCAGTATTAGATTCCGATGCACCAGTGCAGGATTACTGTATCCCTTGCACCTTCACATTGACGATGAAACACAGAAATCGCATCGGAATTGAATATAAGAGGCACAATGCCAACTTAAGTACAAGAAGAGTGAATCTTCTAAGAGTTTGTGGTTTTAGCGGCTCCTGGGAGACCAGTATTAGATTCCGATGCACCAGTGCAGGTTTACTGTATCCCTCGGACCTTCACATTGACGATGAAACACAGAAATCGCATTGGAATTGAATAAAAATTGCACAAAGCCGACTTAAGTTGAAGAAGAGTGAAACTTCTAAGAGTTTGTGCTTTGAGCGGCTCCTGGGAGACCGGTATTCGATTCCGATGCACCAGTGCAGGTTTACTGTATCCCTTGGACCTTCACATTGAGGGTTAAACACAGAAATCGCATCGGAAGTGAATATAAAAGGCACAATGCCTACTTAAGTACATGAAGAATGAATCTTCTAAGAGTTTGTGCTTTGAGCGGCTCCTGGGAGACCAGTATTAGATTCCGATGCACCAGTGCAGGTTTACTGTATCCCTTGGACCTTCACATTGACGATGAAACACAGAAATCACATTGGAATTGAGTATAAAAGGCAGAATGCCGACTTTAGTACAAGAAGAGTGAATCTTCTAAGAGTTTGTGCTGTGAGCGGCTCCTGGGAGACCAGTATTAGATTCCGATGCACCAGTGCAGGTTTACTGTATCCCTTGGACCTTCACATTGACGATGAAACACAGAAATCGCATTGGAATTGAATATAAATGGCACAATTCCGACTTAAGTAGAAGAAGAGTGAATCTTCTAAGAGTTTGTGCTTTGAGCGGCTCCTGGGTGACCTGTATAGGATTCCGATGCACCAGTGCAGGTTTACTGTATCCCTTGGACCTTCACATTGAAGATGAAACACAGAAATCGCATCGGAATTGAATATAAAAGGCACAATGCCGACTTAAGTACAAGAAGAGTGAATCTTCTAAGTGTTTGTGCTTTGAGCGGGTGCTGAGAGACAATTATTAGATTCCGATGCACCAGTGCAGGTTTACTGTATTCCTTGGACCTTCACATTGACGATGAAACACAAAAATCGCATCGGAATTGAATATAAAAGGCACATTGCCGACTCAAGTACAAGAAGAGTGATTCTTCTATGAGTTTGTGCTTTGAGCGGCTCCTGGGAGACCAGTATTAGATTCCGATGCACCAGTGCAGGTTAACTGTATCCCTTGGAACTTCTCATTGAGGATGAAACACAGAAATCGCATCGGAGTTGAATATAAAAGGCACAATGCCCACTTAAGTAGAAGAAGAGTGAATCTTCTAAGAGTTTGTGCTTTGAGCGGCTCCTGGGAGACCAGTATTAGATTCCGATGAACCACTGCAGTTTTTCTGTATCCCTTGGACCTTTACATTGATGATGAGACACAGCAATCGCATCGGAATTAAATATAAAAGATACAATACCGACAAAAGTTCAAGAAGGAAGAATCTTCTAAGAGTTTGTGCTTTGAGCGGCCCCTGGGAGACCAGTATTAGATTCCGTTGCACCAGTGCAGGTTTACTGTATCCCTTGGACCTTCACATTGACGATGAAACACAGAAATCGCATCGGAATTGAATATAAAAGACACAATGCCGACTTAAGTATAAGAAGAGTGACTCCTCTATGAGTTTGTGCTTTGAGCGGATCCTGGGAGACAAGTATTAGATTCCGATGCACCAGTGTAGGTTTACTGTATCCCTTGGACCTTCACATTCTACATCTACATCTACATCTATACTCCGCGAGCCACCTTACGGTGTGTGGCGGAGGGTACTTATTGTACCACTATCTGATCCCCCCTTCCCTGTTCCATTCACGAATTGTGCGTGGGAAGAACGACTGCTTGTAAGTCTCCGTATTTGCTCTAATTTCTCGGATCTTTTCGTTGTGATCATTACGCGAGATATATGTGGGCGGTAGTAATATGTTGCCCATCTCTTCCCGGAATGTGCTCTCTCGTAATTTCGATAATAAACCTCTCCGTATTGCGTAACGCCTTTCTTGAAGTGTCCGCCATTGGAGCTTGTTCAGCATCTCCGTAACGCTCTCGCGCTGACTAA
Organism: Schistocerca nitens; assembly: GCF_023898315.1. NCBI lineage: Eukaryota > Metazoa > Arthropoda > Insecta > Orthoptera > Acrididae > Schistocerca > Schistocerca nitens. The sequence goes on along the minus strand of NC_064618.1, from coordinate 35,273,362 downwards.
ATGTCCCCATGACGAATCGCGCTGCTTTTCGCTGGATCATGTCTATCTCTTCTATTAATCCAACCTGGTAAGGGTCCCATACTGATGAGCAATACTCAAGAATCGGACGAACAAGCGTTTTGTAAGCTACTTCTTTCGTCGATGAGTCACATTTTCTTAGAATTCTTCCTATGAATCTCAACCTGGCGCCTGCTTTTCCCACTATTTGTTTTATGTGATCATTCCACTTCAGATCGCTCCGGATAGTAACTCCTAAGTATTTTACGGTCGTTACCGCTTCCAATGATTTACCACCTATGGCATAATCGTACTGGAATGGATTTCTGCCCCTATGTATGCGCATTATATTACATTTATCTACGTTTAGGGAAAGCTGCCAGCTGTCGCACCATTCATTAATCCTCTGCAGGTCTTCCTGGAGTACGTACGAGTCTTCTGATGTTGCTACTTTCTTGTAGACAACCGTGTCATCTGCAAATAGCCTCACGGTGCTACCGATGTTGTCAACTAAGTCATTTATGTATATTGTAAACAATAAAGGTCCTATCACGCTTCCTTGCGGTACTCCCGAAATTACCTCTACATCTGCAGATTTTGAACCGTTAAGAATGACATGTTGTGTTCTTTCTTCTAGGAAATCCTGAATCCAATCACATTGACGGTGAAACACAGAAATCGCATCGGAATTGAATATAAAAAGCACAATGCCGACTTAAGTAGAAGTGAATCTTGCAAGAGTTTGTGCTTTGAGCGGCTCCTGGGAGACCAGTATTAGATTCCGATGCACTAGTGCAGTTTTACTGTATCCCTTGGACCTTCACATTGACGATGAAACACAGAAATCGCATCGGAATTGAATATAAAAAGCACAATGCCGACTTAAGTATAAGACGAGTGAATCTTGCAAGAGTTTGTGCTTTGAGCGGCTCCTGGGAGACCAGTATTTGATTTCGCTGCACCGGTGCAGGTTTACTGTATCCCTTCGACCTTCACATTGACGATGAAACATAGAAATCGCATTGGATTTGAATATAAAAGGCACAATGCCGACTTAAGTACAAGAAGAGTGAATCTTCTAAGAGTTTGTGCTTTGAGCGGCTCCTGGGAGACCAGTATTACATTCCGATGCACCAGTGCACTTTTACTGTATCCCTTGGACCATCACATTGACGATGAAAAACCGAAATCGCATCGGAATTGAATATAAAAGGCACAATGCCGACTTAAGTACAAGAAGAGTGTGTCTTTTAAGAGTTTGTGCTTTGAGCGGCTCCTGGGAGACCAGTATTAGATTCCGATGCACCAGTGCAGGTTTACTGTATCCCTTGGACCTTCACATTGACGATGAAACAGAAATCGCATCGCAATTGAATATAAGAGGCACAATGCCAACTTAAGTACAAGAAGAGTGAGTCTTCTAACAGTTTGTGCTTTGAGCGGCTCCTGAGAGACCAGTATTAGATTCCGATGCACCACTGCAGGTTTACTGTATCCCTTGTACCTTCACATTGACGATGAAACACAGAAATCGCATCGGAATTGAATATAAAAGGCACAATGCCGACTTAAGTACAAGAAGAGTGAGTCTTTTAAGAGTTTGTGCTTTGAGCGGCTCCTGGGAGACCAGTATTAGATTCCGATGCACCAGTGCAGGTTTACTGTATCCCTTGGACCTTCACATTGACGATGAAACACAGAAATCGCATCGGAATTGAATATAAAAGGCACAACGCCAAGTACAAGAAGAGTGAGTCTTCTAACAGTTTGTGCTTTGAGCGGCTCCTGGGAGACCAGTATTAGATTTCGATGCACCAGTGCAGGTTTACTGTATCCCTTGGACCTTTACATTGACGATGAAACATAGAAATCGCATCGGAATTGAATATAAAAGGCACAATGCCGACTTAAGTACAAGAAGAGTGTTTATTCTATGAGTTTGTGCTTTGAGCGGCTCCTGGGAGACCAGTATTAGATTCCGATGCACCAGTGCAGGTTTACTGTATCCCTTGGACCTTCACATTGACGATGAAACACAGAAATCGCATCGGAACTGAATATAAAAGGCACAATGCCTACTTAAGTACATGAAGAGTGAATCTTCTAAGAGTTTGTGGTTTGAGCGGGTCCTGGGAGACAATTATTAGACTCCGATGCACCAGTGCAGGTTTACTGTATCCCTTGGCCCTTCACATTGACGATGAAACACAGAAATCGCATCGGAATTGAATGTAAAAGGCACAATGCCGACTCAAGTATAAGAAGAGTGATTCTTCAATGAGTTTGTGCTTTGAGCGGCTCCTGGGAGACCAGTATTAGATTCCGATGCACCAGTGCAGGTTTACTGTATCCCTTGGACCTTCACATTGACGATGAAACACACAAATCGCATCGCAATTGAATATAAAATGCACAATGCCGACTTAAGTACAAGAAGAGTTAATCTTCTAAGAGTTTGTGGTTTGAGCGGCTCCTCGGAGACCAGTATTAGATTCCGATGCACCAGTGCAGGTTAACTGTATCCCTTGGACCTTCACATTGACGATGAAACACAGAAATCGCATCGGAATTGATTATAAAAGGCACAAGCCGACTTAAGTACAAGAAGAGTGAATCTTCTAAGAGTTTGTGCTTTGAGCGGATCCTGGGAGACCAGTATTAGATTCCGATGCACCAGTGCAGGTTTACTGTATCCCTTGGACCTTCACATTGACGATGAAACACACAAATCGCATCGGAATTGAATATAAAATGCACAATGCCGACTTAAGTACAAGAAGACTGAATCTTCTAAGAGGTTGTGGTTTGAGCGGCTCGTGGGAGACCAGTATTAGATTCCGATGCACCAGTGCAGGTTTACTGTATCCCTTAGACCTTCACATTGACGATGAAACAGAGAAATCGCATCGGAATTGAATATAAAAGGCACAATGCCGACATAAGTACAAGAAGAGTGAATCTTCTGAGAGTTTGTGCTTTTGAGCGGCTCCTGGGAGACCAGTATTAGATTCCGATGCACCAGTGCAGGTTTACTGTATCTCTTGGACCTACGCATTGACGATGAAACACAGAAATCGCATCGGATTTGAATATAAAAGGCACAATGCCGACTTAAGTACAAGAAGAGTGAATCTTCTAAGAGTTTGTGCTTTGAGCGGCTCTTGGGAGACCAGTATTAGATTCCGATGCACCAGTGCAGGTTTACTGTATCCCTTGGTCCTTCACATTGACGATGAAACACAGAAATCGCATCGGAATTGAATATAAAAGGCACAATGCCGACTTAAGTACAAGAAGAGTGAATCTTCTAAGAGTTTGTGCTGTAAGTGGCTCCTGGGAGACCAGTATTAGATTCCGATGAACCAGTGCAGGTTTACTGTATCCCTTGGACCTTCACATTGACGATGAAACACAGAAATCGCATTGGAATTGAATATAAATGGCACAATGCCGACTTAAGCAGAAGAAGAGTGATTCTTCTAAGAGTTTGTGCTTTGAGTGGCTCCTGGGAGACCAGTATTGGATTCAGATGCACCAGTGTAGGTTTACTGTATCTCTTGGACCTTCACATTGACGATGAAACACAGATATCGCATCGGAATTGAATATAAAAGGCACAATGCCGACTTAAGTACAAGAAGAGTGAATCTTCCAAGAGTTTGTGCTTTGAGCGGCTCCTGGGAGACCAGTATTAGATTCCGATGCACCAGTGCAGGTTTACTGTACCCCTTGGACCTTCACATTGACGATGAAACACAAAATCGCATCGGAATTGAATATAAAAGGCACAATGCCGACTTAAGTACAAGAAGAGTGAATCTTCTAAGAGTTTGTGCTTTGAGCGGCTCCTGGGAGACCAGTATTAGATTCCGATGCACCAGTGCAGGTTTACTGTATCCCTTGGACCTTCACATTGACGATGAAACACAGAAATCGTATCGGAATTGAATATAAAAGGCACAATGCCGACTTAAATGCAAGAAGAGTGAATCTTCTAAGAGTTTGTGGTTTGAGCGGCTCCTGGGAGACCAGTATTAGATTCCGATGCACCACTGCAGGTTTACTGTATCCCTTGGACCTTCACATTGACGATGAAAGACAGAAATCGCATCGGAATTGAATATAAAACGCACAATGCCGACTTAAGTACAAGAAGAGTGAATCTTATAAGTGTTTGTGATTTGAGCGGCTCCTGGGAGACCAGTATTAGATTCCGATGCACCAGTGCACTTTTACTGTATCCTTTGGACCTTCACATTGAGGATGAAACACAGAAATCGCATCGGAATTGAATATAAAAGGCACAATGCCGACATAAGTACAAGAAGAGTGAGTCTTTTAAGAGTTTGTGCTTTGAGCGGCTCCTGGGAGACCAGTATTAGATTCCGATGCACCAGTAAAGGTTTACTGTATCCCTTGGACCATCACATTGACGATGAAACACAGAAATCGCATCGCAATTGAATATAAAAGGCACAATGCCAACTTAAGTACAAGAAGAGTGAGTCTTCTAAGAGTTTGTGCTTTGAGCGGCTCCTGAGAGACCAGTATTAGATTCCGATGCACCAGTGCAGGTTTACTGTATCCCTTGGACCTTCACATTGACGATGAAACATAGAAATCGCGTTGGAATTGAATATAAAAGGCACAATGCCGACTTAAGTACAAGAAGAGTGAATCTTATAAGAGTTTGTGCTTCGAGCGGCTCCTGGGAGACCAGTATTAGATTGCGATGCACCAGTGCAGGTTTACTTTATCCCTTGGACTTTCCCATTGACGATGAAACACAGACATCGCATCGGAATTGAATATAAAAGGCACAATGCCTACTTGAGTACATGAAGAGTGAATCTTCTAAGAGTTTGTGCTTTGAGCGGGTCCTGGGAGACAATTATTAGATTCCGATGCACCAGTGCAGGTTTACTGTATCCCTTGGACCTTCACATTGACGATGAAACACAGAAACAGCATCGGAATTGAATATAAAAGACACAATGCCGACTCAAGTATAAGAAGAGTGATTCTTCTATGTGTTTGTGCTTTGAGCGGCTCCTGGGAGACCAGTATTAGATTCCGATGCACCAGTGCAGGTTAACTGTATCCCTTGGACCTTCACATTGACGATGAAACACAGAAATCGCATCGGATTTGAATAAAAGACACAATGCCGACTTAAGTATAAGAAGAGTGATTCTTCTATGTGTTTGTGCTTTGAGCGGCTCCTGGGAGACCAGTATTAGATTCCGATGCACCACTGCAGGTTTTCTGTACCCTTGGACCTTTACATTGATGATGAGACACAGCAATCGCATCGGAATTAAATATAAAAGACACAATGCCGACAAAAGTTCAAGAAGAAAGAATCTTCTAAGAGTTTGTGCTTTTTGCGGCCCCTGGGAGACCAGCATTAGATTCCGATGCACCAGTGCAGGTTTACTGTATCCCTTGGACCTTCACATTGACGATGAAACACAGAAATCGCATCGGAATTGAATATAAAAGACACAATGCCGACTTAAGTATAAGAAGAGTGACTCTTCTATGAGTTTGTGCTTTGAGCGGATCCTGGGAGACAAGTATTAGATTCCGATGCACCAGTGCAGGTTTACTGTATCCTTTGGACCTTCACATTGACGGTGAAACACAGAAATCGCATCGGAATTGAATATAAAAAGCACAATGCCGACTTAAGTAGAAGTGAATCTTGTAAGAGTTTGTGCTTTGAGCGGTTCCTGCGAGACCAGTATTAGATTCCGATACACCAGTGCAGTTTTACTGTATCCCTTGGACCTTCACATTGACGATGAATTACAGAAATCGCATCGGAATTGAATATAAAAAGCACAATGCCGACTTAAGTATAAGAAGAGTGAATCTTGCAAGAGTTTGTGCTTTGAGCGGCTCCTGGGAGACCAGTATTAGATTCCGATGCACCAGTGCAGGTTTACTGTATCCCTTCGACGTTCACATTGACGATGAAACATAGAAATCGCATCGGGTTTCAATAGAAAGGGCACAATGCCGACTTAAGCACAAGAAGAGTGAATCTTCTAAGATTTTGTGCTTTGAGCGGCTCCTGGGAGACCAGTATTAGATTCCGATGCACCAGTGTACGTTTACTGTATCCCTTGGACCTTCACATTGACGATGAAACACAGAAATCGCATCGGAATTGAATATAAAAGACACAATGCCGACTTAAGTATAAGAAGAGTGACTCTTCTATGAGTTTCTGCTTTGAGCGGCTCCTGGGAGACCAATATTAGATTCCGATGCACCAGTGCACGTTTACTGTATCCCTTGGACCTTCACATTAACGATGAAACACAGAAATCGCATCGGATTTGAATATAAAAGGCACAATGCCGACTTAAGTACAAGAAGAGTGAATCTTCTAAGAGTTTGTGGTTTGAGCGGCTCCTGGGATACCAGTATTAGATTCCGATGCACCAGTGCAGGTTTACTGTATCCCTTGGACCTTCACAATGACGATGAAACACAGAAATCGCATCGGAATTCAATATAAGAGGCACAATGCCGACATAAGTACAAGAAGAGTGAATCTTCTAAGAGTTTGTGCTTTGAGCGGCTCCTGGGAGACCAGTATTAGATTCTGATGCAACAGTGCAGGTTTACTGTATTCCTTGGACCTTCGCATTGACGATGAAACACAGAAATCGCATCGGAATTGAATATAAAAGGCACAATGCCGACTTAAGTACAAGAAGATTGAATCTTGTAAGAGTTTGTGCTTTGAGCGGCTCCTGGGAGACCAGTATTAGATTCAGATGCACCAGTGCAGGTTTACTGTATCCCTTGGACCTTCACATTGACGATGAAACACAGAAATCGCATCGGAATTGAATATAAAAGGCACAATGCCGACTTAAGTACAAGAAGAGTGAATCTTCTAAGAGTTTGTGCTTTGAGCGGCTCCTGGGAGACCAGTATTAGATTCCGATGCACCATTGCAGGATTACTGTATCCCTTGGACCTTCACATTGACGATGAAACACAGAAATCACATTGGAATTGAATATAAAAGGCAGAATGCCAACTTAAGTACAAGAAGAGTGAATCTTCTAAGAGTTTGTGCTGTGAGCGGCTCCTGGGAGACCAGTATTAGATTCCGATGCACCAGTGCAGGTTTACTGTATCCCTTGGACCTACACATTGACGATGAAACACAGAAATCGCATTGGAATTGAATATAAATGGCACAATTCCGACTTAAGTAGAAGAAGAGAGAATCTTGTAAGAGTTTGTGCTTTGAGCGGCTCCTGGGAGACCTGTATTGGATTCCGATGCACCAGTGCAGGTTTACTGTATCCCTTGGACCTTCACATTGAGGATGAAACACAGAAATCGCATCGGAATTGAATATAAAATGCACAATGCAGACTTAAGTACAAGAAGAGTGAATCTTCTAAGAGTTTGTGCTTTGAGCGGCTCCTGGGAGACCAGTATTAGATTCCGATGCACCAGTGCAGGTTTACTGTATTCCTTGGACCTTCACATTGACGATGAAACACAGAAATCGCATCGGAATGGAGTATAAAAGGCACAATACCGACTTAAGTACAAGAAGAGTTAATCTTCTAAGAGTTTGTGCTTTGAGCGGCTCCTGGGAGACCAGTATTGGATTCCGATGCACCACTGCAGGTTTACTGTATCCCTTGGACCTTTACATTGATGATGAGACACAGCAATCGCATCGGAATTAAATATAAAAGACACAATGCCGACAAAAGTTCAAGAAGAAAGAATCTTCTAAGAGTTTGTGCTTTGAGCGGCCCCTGGGAGACCAGTATTAGATTCCGATTCACCAGTGCACGTTTACTGTATCCCTTGGACCTTCAAATTGACGATGAAACACAGAAATCGCATCGGAATGGAATATAAAAGACACAATGCCGACTTAAGTATAAGAAGTGTGACTCTTCTATGAGTTTGTGCTTTTAGCGGATCCTGGGAGACCAGTATTAGATTCCGATGCACCAGTGCAGGTTTACTGTATCCCTTGGACCTTCACATTGACGGTGAAACACAGAAATCGCATCGGACTTGAATATAAAAACCACAATGCCGACTTAAGTAGAAGTGAATCTTGTAAGAGTTTGTGCTTTGAGCGGCTCCTGGGAGACCAGTATTAGATTCCGATGCACCAGTGCAGTTTTACTGTATCCCTTGGACCTTCACATTGACGATGAAACACAGAAATCGCATCGGAATTGAATATAAAAAGCACAATGCCGACTTAAGTATAAGAAGAGTGAATCTTGTAAGAGTTTGTGCTTTGAGCTGCTCCTGGGAGACCAGTATTAGATTCCGATGCACCAGTGCACGTTTACTGTATCCCTTGGACCTTCACATTGACGATGAAACACAGAAATCGCATCGGAATTGAATATAAAGACACAATGCCGACTTAAGTATAAGAAGAGTGACTCTTCTATCAGTTTGTGCTTCGAGCGGCTCCTGGGAGACCAGTATTAGATTCCGATGCACCAGTCCAGGTTTACTGTATCCCTTGGACCTTCAGATTGACGATGAAACACAGAAATCGCATCGGAATTGAATATAAAAGGACAATGCCGACTTAAGTACAAGAAGAGTGAATCTTCCAAGAGTTTGTGCTTTGAGCGGCTCCTGGGAGACCAGTATTAGATTCCGATGCACCAGTGCAGGTTTACTGTATCCCTTGGACCTTCACATTGACGATGAAACACAGAAATCGTATCGGAATTGAATATAAAAGGCACAATGCCGACTTAAGTGCAAGAAGAGTGAATCTTCTAAGAGTTTGTGGTTTGAGCGGCTCCTGGGAGACCAGTATTAGATTCCGATGCACCACTGCAGGTTTACTGTATCCCTTGTACCTTCACATTGACGATGAAAGACAGAAATCGCATCGGAATTGAATATAAAACGCACAATGCCGACTTAAGTACAAGAAGAGTGAATCTTCTAAGAGTTTGTGCTGTAAGCGGCTCCTGGGAGACCAGTATTACATTCCGATGCACCAGTGCAGGTTTACTGTATCCCTTGGACCATCACATTGACGATGAAACACAGAAATCGCATCGCAATTGAATATAAAAGGCACAATGCCAACTTAAGTACAAGAAGAGTGAGTCTTCTAAGAGTTTGTGCTTTGAGCGGCTCCTGAGAGACCAGTATTAGATTCCGATGCACCAGTGCAGGTTTACTGTATCCCTTGGACCTTCACATTGACGATGAAACATAGAAATCGCGTCGGAATTGAATATAAAAGGCACAATGCCGACTTAAGTACAAGAAGAGTGAATCTTATAAGAGTTTGTGCTTCGAGCGGCTCCTGGGAGACCAGTATTAGATTGCGATGCACCAGTGCAGGTTTACTTTATCCCTTGGACTTTCCCATTGACGATGAAACACAGAAATCGCATCGGAATTGAATATAAAAGGCACAATGCCTACTTAAGTACATGAAGAGTGAATCTTCTAAGAGTTTGTGCTTTGAGCGGGTCCTGGGAGACAATTATTAGATTCCGATGCACCAGTGCAGGTTTACTGTATCCCTTGGACCTTCACATTGACGATGAAACACAGAAATCGCATCGGAATTGAATATAAAAGACACAATGCCGACTCAAGTATAAGAAGAGTGATTCTTCTATGTGTTTGTGCTTTGAGCGGCTCCTGGGAGACCAGTATTAGATTCCGATGCACCAGTGCAGGTTAACTGTATCCCTTGGACCTTCACATTGACGATGAAACACAGAAATCGCATCGGAATTGAATATAAAAGACACAATGCCGACTTAAGTATAAGAAGAGTGAATCTTCTAAGAGTTTGTGCTTTGAGCGGCTCCTGGGAGACCAGTATTGGATTCCGATGCACCACTGCAGGTTTTCTGTACCCTTGGACCTTTACATTGATGATGAGACACAGCAATCGCATCGGAATTAAATATAAAAGACACAATGCCGACAAAAGTTCAAGAAGAAAGAATCTTCTAAGAGTTTGTGCTTTTTGCGGCCCCTGGGAGACCAGCATTAGATTCCGATGCACCAGTGCAGGTTTACTGTATCCCTTGGACCTTCACATTGACGATGAAACACAGAAATCGCATCGGAATTGAATATAAAAGACACAATGCCGACTTAAGTATAAGAAGAGTGACTCTTCTATGAGTTTGTGCTTTGAGCGGATCCTGGGAGACAAGTATTAGATTCCGATGCACCAGTGCAGGTTTACTGTATCCTTTGGACCTTCACATTGACGGTGAAACACAGAAATCGCATCGGAATTGAATATAAAAGGCACAATGCCGACATAAGTGCAAGAAGAGTGAATCTTCTAAGAGTTTGTGCTTTGAGCGGCTCCTGGGAGACCAGTATTAGATTCCGATGCACCAGTGCAGTTTTACTGTATCCCTTGGACCTTCACATTGACGATGAAACACAGAAATCGCATCGGAATTGAATATAAAAAGCACAATGCCGACTTAAGTATAAGAAGAGTGAATCTTGCAAGAGTTTGTGCTTTGAGCGGCTCCTGGGAGACCAGTATTAGATTCCGATGCACCAGTGCAGGTTTACTGTATCCCTTCGACGTTCACATTGACGATGAAACATAGAAATCGCATCGGATTTGAATAGAAAGGGCACAATGCCGACTTAAGCACAAGAAGAGTGAATCTTCTAAGATTTTGTGCTTTGAGCGGCTCCTGGGAGACCAGTATTAGATTCCGATGCACCAGTGCACGTTTACTGTATCCCTTGGACCTTCACATTGACGATGAAACACAGAAATCGCATCGGAATTGAATATAAAAGACACAATGCCGACTTAAGTATAAGAAGAGTGACTCTTCTATGAGTTTCTGCTTTGAGCGGCTCCTGGGAGACCAATATTAGATTCCGATGCACCAGTGCACGTTTACTGTATCCCTTGGACCTTCACATTAACGATGAAACACAGAAATCGCATCGGAATTGAATATAAAATGCACAATGCCGACTTAAGTAGAAGAAGAGTGAATCTTGTCTGAGTTTGTGATTTGAGCGGCTCCTGGGGGACCAGTATTAGATTCCGATGCACCAGTGCAGGTTTACTGTATCCCTTGGACCTTCACATTGACGATGAAACATAGAAATCGCATCGGATTTGAATATAAAAGGCACAATGCCGACTTAAGTACAAGAAAAGTGAATCTTCTAAGAGTTTGTGGTTTGAGCGGCTCCTGGGATACCAGTATTAGATTCCGATGCACCAGAGCAGGTTTACTGTATCCCTTGGACCTTCACAATGACGATGAAACACAGAAATCGCATCGGAATTGAATATAAGAGGCACAATGCCGACATAAGTACAAGAAGAGTGAATCTTCTAAGAGTTTGTGCTTTGAGCGGCTCCTGGGAGACCAGTATTAGATTCCGATGCAACAGTGCAGGTTTACTGTATTCCTTGGACCTTCGCATTGACGATGAAACACAGAAATCGCATCGGAATTGAATATAAAAGGCACAATGCCGACTTAAGTACAAGAAGAGTGAATCTTGTAAGAGTTTGTGCTTTGAGCGGCTCCTGGGAAACCAGTATTAGATTCAGATGCACCAGTGCAGGTTTATTGTATCCCTTGGACCTTCACATTGACGATGAAACACAGAAATCGCATCGGAATTGAATATAAAAGGCACAATGCCGACTTAAGTACAAGAAGAGTGAATCTTCTAAGAGTTTGTGCTTTGAGCGGCTCCTGGGAGACCAGTATTAGATTCCGATGCACCATTGCAGGTTTACTGTATCCCTTGGACCTTCACATTGACGATGAAACACAGAAATCACAGTGGAATTGAATATAAAAGGCAGAATGCCAACTTAAGTACAAGAAGAGTGAATCTTCTAAGAGTTTGAGCTGTGAGCGGCTCCTGGGAGACCAGTATTAGATTCCGATGCACCAGTGCAGGTTTACTGTATCCCTTGGACCTACACATTGACGATGAAACACAGAAATCGCATTGGAATTGAATATAAATGGCACAATTCCGACTTAAGTAGAAGAAGAGAGAATCTTCTAAGAGTTTGTGCTTTGAGCGGCTCCTGGGAGACCTGTATTAGATTCCGATGCACCAGTGCAGGTTTACTGTATCCCTTGGACCTTCACATTGAGGATGAAACACAGAAATCGCATCGGAATTGAATATAAAATGCACAATGCAGACTTAAGTACAAGAAGAGTGAATCTTCTAAGAGTTTGTGCTTTGAGCGGCTCCTGGGAGACCAGTATTAGATTCCGATGCACCAGTGCAGGTTTACTGTATCCCTTGGACCTTCACATTGACGACGAAACACAGAAATCGCATCGGAATTGAATTTAAAAGGCACAATGCCTACTTAAGTACATGAAGAGTGAATCTTCTAAGAGTTTGTGCTTTCAGCGGGTCCTGGGCGACAATTATTAGATTCCGATGCAACAGTGCAGGTTTACTGTATTCCTTGGACCTTCACATTGACGATGAAACACAGAAATCGCATCGGAATTGAGTATAAAAGGCACAATACCGACTTAAGTACAAGAAGAGTTAATCTTCTAAGAGTTTGTGCTTTGAGCGGCTCCTGGGAGACCAGTATTGGATTCCGATGCACCACTGCAGGTTTACTGTATCCCTTGGACCTTTACATTGATGATGAGACACAGCAATCGCATCGGAATTAAATATAAAAGACACAATGCCGACAAAAGTTCAAGAAGAAAGAATCTTCTAAGAGTTTGTGCTTTGAGCGGCCCCTGGGAGACCAGTATTAGATTCCGATGCACCAGTGCACGTTTACTGTATCCCTTGGACCTTCAAATTGACGATGAAACACAGAAATCGCATCGGAATGGAATATAAAAGACACAATGCCGACTTAAGTATAAGAAGTGTGACTCTTCTATGAGTTTGTGCTTTTAGCGGATCCTGGGAGACCAGTATTAGATTCCGATGCACCTGTGCAGGTTTACTGTATCCCTTGGACCTTCACATTGACGGTGAAACACAGAAATCGCATCGGAATTGAATATAAAAACCACAATGCCGACTTAAGTAGAAGTGAATCTTGTAAGAGTTTGTGCTTTGAGCGGCTCCTGGGAGACCAGTATTAGATTCCGATGCACCACTGCAGTTTTACTGTATCCCTTGGACCTTCACATTGACGATGAAACACAGAAATCGCATCGGAATTGAATATAAAAAGCACAATGCCGACTTAAGTATAAGAAGAGTGAATCTTGTAAGAGTTTGTGCTTTGAGCTGCTCCTGGGATACCAATATTAGATTCCGATGCACCAGTGCACGTTTACTGTATCCCTTGGACCTTCACATTGACGATGAAACACAGAAATCGCATCGGAATTGAATATAAAGACACAATGCCGACTTAAGTATAAGAAGAGTGACTCTTCTATCAGTTTGTGCTTCGAGCGGCTCCTGGGAGACCAGTATTAGATTCCGATGCACCAGTCCAGGTTTACTGTATCCCTTGGACCTTCAGATTGACGATGAAACACAGAAATCGCATCGGAATTGAATATAAAAAGCACAATGCCGACTTAAGTAGAAGAAGAGTGAATCTTGTAAGAGTTTGTGCTTTGAGCGGCTCCTGGGAGACCAGTATTAGATTCCGATGCACCAGTGCAGGTTTACTGTATCCCTTGGAGCTTCCCATTGACGATGAAACATAGAAATCGCATCGGATTTGAATATAAAATGCACAATGCCGACTTAAGTACAAGAAGAGTGAATCTTCTAAGAGTTTGTGCTTTGAGCGGCTCCTGGGATACCAGTATTAGATTCCGATGCACCAGTGCAGGTTTACTGTATCCCTTGGACCTTCACAATGACGATGAAACACAGAAATCGCATCGGAATTGAATATGAGAGGCACAATGCCGACATAAGTACAAGAAGAGTGAATCTTCTAAGAGTTTGTGCTTTGAGCGGCTCCTGGGAGACCAGTATTAGATTCCGATGCAACAGTGCAGGTTTACTGGATCCCTTGGACCTTCACATTGACGATGAAACACAGAAATCGCATCGGAATTGAATATAATGGGCACAAGGCCGACTTAGGTACAAGAAGTGTGAATCTTCTAAGAGTTTGTGATTTGAGCGGCTCCTGGGAGACCAGTATTAGATTCCGATGCACCAGTGCAGGTTTACTGTATCCCTTGGACCTTCACATTGACGATGAAACACAGAAATCACATTGGAATTGAATATAAAAGGCAGAATGCCGACTTAAGTACAAGAAGAGTTAATCTTCTAAGAGTTTGTGCTGTGAGCGGCTCCTGGGAGACCAGTATTAGATTCCGATGCACCAGTGCAGGTTTACTGTATCCCTTGGACCTTCACATTGACGATGAAACACAGAAATCGCATCGGAATTGAATATAAGAGGCACAATGCCGACTTAAGTACAAGAAGAGTGAATCTTCTAAGAGTTTGTGCTTTGAGCGGCTCCTGGGAGACCAGTATTAGATTCCGATGCACCAGTGCAGGTTAACTGTATCCCTTGGACCTTCGCATTGACGATGAAACACAGAAATCGCATCAGAATTGAATATAAAAGGCACAATGCCGACTTAAGTACAAGAAGAGTGAATCTTCTAAGAGTTTGTGCTTTGAGCGGCTCCTGGGAGACCAGTATTAGATTTAGATGCACCAGTGCAGGTTTACTGTATCCCTTGGACCTTCACATTGACGATGAAACACAGAAATCGCATCGGAATTGAATATAAAAGGTACAATGCCGACTTAAGTACAAGAAGAGTGAATCTTCTAAGAGTTTGTGCTTTGAGCGGCTCCTGGGAGACCAGTATTAGATTCTGATGCACCAGTGCAGGTTTACTGTATCACTTGGAGCTTCACATTGACGATGAAACACAGAAATCGCATTGGAATTGAATATAAATGGCACAATTCCGACTTAAGTAGAAGAAGAGTGAATCTTCTAAGAGTTTGTGCTTTGAGCGGCTCCTGGGAGACCTGTATTGGATTCCGATGCACCAGTGCAGGTTTACTGTATCCCTTGGACCTTCACATTGAGGATGAAACACAGAAATCGCATCGGAATTGAATATAAAATGCACAATGCAGACTTAAGTACAAGAGGAGTGAATCTTCTAAGAGTTTGTGCTTTGAGCGGCTCCTGGGAGACCAGTATTAGATTCCGATGCCCCAGTGCAGGTTTACTCTATCCCTTGGACCTTCACATTGACGATGAAACACAGAAATCGCATTGGAATTGAATATAAATGGCACAATTCCGACTTAAGTAGAAGAAGAGTGACTCTTCTATGAGTTTGTGCTTCGAGCGGCTCCTGGGAGACCAGTATTAGATTCCGATGCACCAGTGCTGGTTTACTGTA
Source organism: Schistocerca nitens (assembly GCF_023898315.1). Taxonomy (NCBI): domain Eukaryota; kingdom Metazoa; phylum Arthropoda; class Insecta; order Orthoptera; family Acrididae; genus Schistocerca; species Schistocerca nitens. The sequence continues at coordinate 35,257,967 of NC_064618.1, read as the reverse complement.
TCCCTTGGACCTTCGCATTGACGATAAAACACAGAAATCACATTGGAATTGAATATAAAAGGCAGAATGCCGACTTAAGTACAAGAAGAGTGAATCTTCTAAGAGTTTGTGCTGTGAGCGGCTCCTGGGAGACCAGTATTAGATTCCGATGCCCCAGTGCAGGTTTACTCTATCCCTTGGACCTTCACATTGACGATGAAACACAGAAATCGCATCGGAATTGAATATAAATGTCACAATTCCGACTTAAGTAGAAGAAGAGTGAATCTTCTAAGTGTATGTGCTTTGAGCGGCTCCTGGGAGACCTGAATTGGATTCCGATGCACCAGTGCAGGTTCACTGTATCCCTTGGACCTTCACATTGAGGATGAAACACAGAAATCGCATCGGAATTGAATATAAAAGGCACAATGCCTACTTAAGTACATGAAGAGTGAATCTTCTAAGAGTTTGTGCTTTGAGCGGCTCCTGGGAGACCAGTATTAGATTCCGATGCACCAGTGCAGGTTTACTGTATCCCTTAGACCTACACATTGACGATGAGACACAGCAATCGCATCGGAATTAAATATAAAAGACACAATGCCGACAAAAGTTCAAGAAGAAAGAATGTTCTAAGAGTTTGTGCTTTGAGCGGCCCCTGGGAGACCAGTATTAGATTCCGATGCACCAGTGCACGTTTACTGAATCTCTTGGACTTTCACATTGACGATGAAACACAGAAATCGCATCGGAATTGAATATAAAGGACACAATGCCGACTTAAGTATAAGAAGAGTGACTCTTCTATGAGTTTGTGCTTTTAGCGGATCCTGGGAGACCAGTATTAGATTCCGATGCACCAGTGCAGGTTTACTGTATCCCTTGGACCTTCACATTGACGGTGAAACACAGAAATCGCATCGGAATTGAATATAAAAAGCACAATGCCGACTTAAGTAGAAGTGAATCATGTAAGAGTTTGTGCTTTGAGCGGCTCCTGGGAGACCAGTATTAGATTCCGATGCACCAGTGGAGTTTTACTGTATCACTTGGACCTTCACATTGACGATGTAACACAGAAATCGCATCGGAATTGAATATAAAAAGTACAATGCCGACTTAAGTATAAGAAGAGTGAATCTTGTAAGAGTTTGAGCTTTGAGCTGCTCCTGGGAGACCAGTATTAGATTCCGATGCACCAGTGCACGTTTACTGTATCCCTTGGACCTTCACATTGACGATGAAACACAGAAATTGCATCGGAATTGAATATAAAAGACACAATGCCGACTTAAGTATAAGAAGAGTGACTCTTCTATGAGTTTGTGCTTCGAGCGGATCCTGGGAGACCAGTATTAGATTCCGATGCACCAGTGCAGGTTTACTGTATCCCTTGGACCTTCACATTGACGATGAAACGCAGAAATCGCATCGGAATTGAATATAAAAAGCACAATGCCGACTTAAGTAGAAGAAGAGTGAATCTTGTAAGAGTTTGTGCTTTGAGCGGCTCCTGGGAGACCAGTATTAGATTCCGATGCACCAGTGCAGGTTTACTGTATCCCTTGGACTTTCACATTGACGATGAAGCATAGAAATCGCATCGGATTTGAATATAAAAGGCACAATGCCGACTTAAGTACAAGAAGAGTGAATCTTCTAAGAGTTTCTGCTTTGAGCGGCTCCTGGAAGACCAGTATTAGATTCCGATGCACCAGTGCAGGTTTACTGTACCCCTTGGACCTTCACATTGACGATGAAACACAGAAATCGCATCGGAATTGAATATAAGAGGCACAATGCCTACTTAAGTACAAGAAGAGTGAATCTTCTAAGAGTTTGTGGTTTGAGCGTCTCCTGGGAGACCAGTATTAGATTCCGATGCACCAGTGCAGGTTTACTGTATCCCTTGGACCTTCGCATTGACGATAAAACACAGAAATCGCATCGGAATTGAATATAAAAGGCACAATGCCGACTTAAGTACAAGAAGAGTGAATCTTCTAAGAGTTTGTGCTTTGAGCGGCTCCTGGGAGACCAGTATTAGATTCCGATGCACCGGTGCAGGTTTACTGTATCCCTTGGACCTTCACATTGACGATGAAACACAGAAATCACATTGGAATTGAATATAAAAGGCACAATGCCGACTTAAATACAAGAAGAGTGAATCTTCTGAGAGTTTGTGTTGTGAGCGGCTCCTGGGAGACCAGTATTAGATTCCGATGCCCCAGTGCAGGTTTACTGTATCCCTTGGACCTTCACATTGACGATGAAACACAGAAATCGCATTGGAATTGAATATAAATGTCACAATTCCGACTTAAGTAGAAGAAGAGCGAATCTTCTAAGTGTATGTGCTTTGAGCGGCTCCTGGGAGACCTGTATTGGATTCCGATGCACCAGTGCAGGTTTACTGTATCCCTTGGACCTTCACATTGAGGATGAAACACAGAAATCGCATCGGAATTGAATATAAAAGGCACAATGCCTACTTAAGTACATGAAGAGTGAATCTTCTAAGAGTTTGTGCTTTGAGCGGCTCCTCGGAGACCAGTATTAGATTCCGATGCACCAGTGCAGGTTTACTGTATCCCTTAGACCTACACATTGACGATGAGACACAGCAATCGCATCGGAATTAAATATAAAAGACACAATGCCGACAAAAGTTCAAGAAGAAAGAATGTTCTAAGAGTTTGTGCTTTGAGCGGCCCCTGGGAGACCAGTATTAGATTCCGATGCACCAGTGCACGTTTACTGAATCTCTTGGACCTTCACATTGACGATGAAACACAGAAATCGCATCGGAATTGAATATAAAAGACACAATGCCGACTTAAGTATAAGAAGAGTGACTCTTCTATGAGTTTGTGCTTTTAACCGATCCTGGGAGACCAGTATTAGATTCCGATGCACCAGTGCAGGATTACTGTATCCCTTGGACCTTCTCATTGACGGTGAATCACAGAAATCGCATCGGAATTGAATATAAAAAGCACAATGCCGACTTAAGTAGAAGTGAATCTTGTAAGAGTTTGTGCTTTGAGCGGCTCCTGGGGGACCAGTATTAGATTCCGATGCACCAGTGCAGTTTTACTGTATCCCTTGGACCTTCACATTGACGATGAAACACAGAAATCGCATCGGAATTGAATATAAAAAGCACAATGCTGACTTAAGTATAAGAAGAGTGAATCTTGTAAGAGTTTGTGCTTTGAGCTGCTCCTGGGAGACCAGTATTAGATTCCGATGCACCAGTGTACGTTTACTGTATCCCTTGGACCTTCACATTGACGATGAAACACAGAAATCGCATCGGAATTGAATATAAAAGACACAATGCCGACTTAAGTATAAGAAGAGTGACTCTTCTATCAGTTTGTGCTTCGAGCGGCTCCTGGGAGACCAGTATTAGATTCCGATGCACCAGTGCAGGTTTACTGTATCCCTTGGACCTTCAGATTGACGATGAAACACAGAAATCGCATCGGAATTGAATATAAAAAGCACAATGCCGACTTAAGTAGAAGAAGAGTGAATCTTGTAAGAGTTTGTGGTTTGAGCGGCTCCTGGGAGACCAGTATTAGATTCCGATGCACCAGTGCTGGTTTACTGTATCCCTTGGACCTTCGCATTGACGATAAAACACAGAAATCACATTGGAATTGAATATAAAAGGCAGAATGCCGACTTAAGTACAAGAAGAGTGAATCTTCTAAGAGTTTGTGCTGTGAGCGGCTCCTGGGAGACCAGTATTAGATTCCGATGCCCCAGTGCAGGTTTACTGTATCCCTTGGACCTTCACATTGACGATGAAACACAGAAATCGCATCGGAATTGAATATAAATGTCACAATTCCGACTTAAGTAGAAGAAGAGTGAATCTTCTAAGTGTATGTGCTTTGAGCGGCTCCTGGGAGACCTGTATTGGATTCCGATGCACCAGTGCAGGTTCACTGTATCCCTTGGACCTTCACATTGAGGATGAAACACAGAAATCGCATCGGAATTGAATATAAAAGGCACAATGCCTACTTAAGTACATGAAGAGTGAATCTTCTAAGAGTTTGTGCTTTGAGCGGCTCCTGGGAGACCAGTATTAGATTCCGATGCACCAGTGCAGGTTTACTGTATCCCTTAGACCTACACATTGACGATGAGACACAGCAATCGCATCGGAATTAAATATAAAAGACACAATGCCGACAAAAGTTCAAGAAGAAAGAATGTTCTAAGAGTTTGTGCTTTGAGCGGCCCCTGGGAGACCAGTATTAGATTCCGATGCACCAGTGCACGTTTACTGAATCTCTTGGACTTTCACATTGACGATGAAACACAGAAATCGCATCGGAATTGAATATAAAGGACACAATGCCGACTTAAGTATAAGAAGAGTGACTCTTCTATGAGTTTGTGCTTTTAGCGGATCCTGGGAGACCAGTATTAGATTCCGATGCACCAGTGCAGGTTTACTGTATCCCTTGGACCTTCACATTGACGGTGAAACACAGAAATCGCATCGGAATTGAATATAAAAAGCACAATGCCGACTTAAGTAGAAGTGAATCATGTAAGAGTTTGTGCTTTGAGCGGCTCCTGGGAGACCAGTATTAGATTCCGATGCACCAGTGGAGTTTTACTGTATCACTTGGACCTTCACATTGACGATGTAACACAGAAATCGCATCGGAATTGAATATAAAAAGTACAATGCCGACTTAAGTATAAGAAGAGTGAATCTTGTAAGAGTTTGAGCTTTGAGCTGCTCCTGGGAGACCAGTATTAGATTCCGATGCACCAGTGCACGTTTACTGTATCCCTTGGACCTTCACATTGACGATGAAACACAGAAATCGCATCGGAATTGAATATAAAAGACACAATGCCGACTTAAGTATAAGAAGAGTGACTCTTCTATGAGTTTGTGCTTCGAGCGGCTCCTGGGAGACCAGTATTAGATTCCGATGCACCAGTGCAGGTTTACTGTATCCCTTGGACCTTCAGATTGACGATGAAACGCAGAAATCGCATCGGAATTGAATATAAAAAGCACAATGCCGACTTAAGTAGAAGAAGAGTGAATCTTGTAAGAGTTTGTGCTTTGAGCGGCTCCTGGGAGACCAGTATTAGATTCCGATGCACCAGTGCAGGTTTACTGTATCCCTTGGACTTTCACATTGACGATGAAGCATAGAAATCGCATCGGATTTGAATATAAAAGGCACAATGCCGACTTAAGTACAAGAAGAGTGAATCTTCTAAGAGTTTCTGCTTTGAGCGGCTCCTGGAAGACCAGTATTAGATTCCGATGCACCAGTGCAGGTTTACTGTATCCCTTGGACCTTCACATTGACGATGAAACACAGAAATCGCATCGGAATTGAATATAAGAGGCACAATGCCTACTTAAGTACAAGAAGAGTGAATCTTCTAAGAGTTTGTGGTTTGAGCGTCTCCTGGGAGACCAGTATTAGATTCCGATGCACCAGTGCAGGTTTACTGTATCCCTTGGACCTTCGCATTGACGATAAAACACAGAAATCGCATCGGAATTGAATATAAAAGGCACAATGCCGACTTAAGTACAAGAAGAGTGAATCTTCTAAGAGTTTGTGCTTTGAGCGGCTCCTGGGAGACCAGTATTAGATTCCGATGCACCGGTGCAGGTTTACTGTATCCCTTGGACCTTCACATTGACGATGAAACACAGAAATCACATTGGAATTGAATATAAAAGGCAGAATGCCGACTTAAATACAAGAAGAGTGAATCTTCTGAGAGTTTGTGTTGTGAGCGGCTCCTGGGAGACCAGTATTAGATTCCGATGCCCCAGTGCAGGTTTACTGTATCCCTTGGACCTTCACATTGACGATGAAACACAGAAATCGCATTGGAATTGAATATAAATGTCACAATTCCGACTTAAGTAGAAGAAGAGCGAATCTTCTAAGTGTATGTGCTTTGAGCGGCTCCTGGGAGACCTGTATTGGATTCCGATGCACCAGTGCAGGTTTACTGTATCCCTTGGACCTTCACATTGAGGATGAAACACAGAAATCGCATCGGAATTGAATATAAAAGGCACAATGCCTACTTAAGTACATGAAGAGTGAATCTTCTAAGAGTTTGTGCTTTGAGCGGCTCCTCGGAGACCAGTATTAGATTCCGATGCACCAGTGCAGGTTTACTGTTTCCCTTAGACCTACACATTGACGATGAGACACAGCAATCGCATCGGAATTAAATATAAAAGACACAATGCCGACAAAAGTTCAAGAAGAAAGAATGTTCTAAGAGTTTGTGCTTTGAGCGGCCCCTGGGAGACCAGTATTAGATTCCGATGCACCAGTGCACGTTTACTGAATCTCTTGGACCTTCACATTGACGATGAAACACAGAAATCGCATCGGAATTGAATATAAAAGACACAATGCCGACTTAAGTATAAGAAGAGTGACTCTTCTATGAGTTTGTGTTTTTAGCGGATCCTGGGAGACCAGTATTAGATTCCGATGCACCAGTGCAGGTTTACTGTATCCCTTGGTCCTTCACATTGACGATGAAACACAGAAATCGCATCGGAATTGAATATAAAAGGCACAATGCCGACTTAAGTACAAGAAGAGTGAATCTTCTAAGAGTTTGTGCTGTAAGCGGCTCCTGGGAGACCAGTATTAGATTCCGATGCACCAGTGCGGGTTTACTGTATCCCTTGGACCTTCACATTGACGATGAAACACAGAAATCGCATTGGAATTGAATATAAATGGCACAATGCCGACTTAAGTAGAAGAAGAGTGATTCTTCTAAGAGTTTGTGCTTTGAGTGGCTCCTGGGAGACCAGTATTGGATTCAGATGCACCAGTGTAGGTTTACTGTATCTCTTGGACCTTCACATTGACGATGAAACACAGATATCGCATCGGAATTGAATATAAAAGGCACAATGCCGACTTAAGTACAAGAAGAGTGAATCTTCCAAGAGTTTGTGCTTTGAGCGGCTCCTGGGAGACCAGTATTAGATTCCGATGCACCAGTGCAGGTTTACTGTATCCCTTGGACCTTCACATTGACGATGAAACACAAAATCGCATCGGAATTGAATATAAAAGGCACAATGCCGACTTAAGTACAAGAAGAGTGAATCTTCTAAGAGTTTGTGCTTTGAGCGGCTCCTGGGAGACGAGTATTAGATTCCGATGCACCAGTGCAGGTTTACTGTATCCCTTGGACCTTCACATTGACGATGAAACACAGAAATCGTATCGGAATTGAATATAAAAGGCACAATGCCGACTTAAGTGCAAGAAGAGTGAATCTTCTAAGAGTTTGTGGTTTGAGCGGCTCCTGGGAGACCAGTATTAGATTCCGATGCACCACTGCAGGTTTACTGTATCCCTTGTACCTTCACATTGACGATGAAAGACAGAAATCGCATCGGAATTGAATATAAAACGCACAATGCCGACTTAAGTACAAGAAGAGTGAATCTTATAAGAGTTTGTGCTTTGAGCGGCTCCTGGGAGACCAGTATTAGATTCCGATGCACCAGTGCACTTTTACTGTATCCTTTGGACCTTCACATTGAGGATGAAACACAGAAATCGCATCGGAATTGAATATAAAAGGCACAATGCCGACTTAAGTACAAGAAGAGTGAGTCTTTTAAGAGTTTGTGCTTTGAGCGGCTCCTGGGAGACCAGTATTAGATTCCGATGCACCAGTGCAGGTTTACTGTATCCCTTGGACCATCACATTGACGATGAAACACAGAAATCGCATCGCAATTGAATATAAAAGGCACAATGCCAACTTAAGTACAAGAAGAGTGAGTCTTCTAAGAGTTTGTGCTTTGAGCGGCTCCTGAGAGACCAGTATTAGATTCCGATGCACCAGTGCAGGTTTACTGTATCCCTTGGACCTTCACATTGACGATGAAACATAGAAATCGCGTCGGAATTGAATATAAAAGGCACAATGCCGACTTAAGTACAAGAGGAGTGAATCTTATAAGAGTTTGTGCTTCGAGCGGCTCCTGGGAGACCAGTATTAGATTGCGATGCACCAGTGCAGGTTTACTTTATCCCTTGGACTTTCCCATTGACGATGAAGCACAGAAATCGCATCGGAATTGAATATAAAAGGCACAATGCCTACTTAAGTACATGAAGAGTGAATCTTCTAAGAGTTTGTGCTTTGAGCGGGTCCTGGGAGACAATTATAAGATTCCGATGCACCAGTGCAGGTTTACTGTATCCCTTGGACCTTCACATTGACGATGAAACACAGAAATCGCATCGGAATTGAATATAAAAGACACAATGCCGACTCAAGTATAAGAAGAGTGATTCTTCTATGTGTTTGTGCTTTGAGCGGCTCCTGGGAGACCAGTATTAGATTCCGATGCACCAGTGCAGGTTAACTGTATCCCTTGGACCTTCACATTGACGATGAAACACAGAAATCGCATCGGAATTGAATATAAAAGACACAATGCCGACTTAAGTATAAGAAGAGTGAATCTTCTAAGAGTTTGTGCTTTGAGCGGCTCCTGGGAGACCAGTATTGGATTCCGATGCACCACTGCAGGTTTTCTGTACCCTTGGACCTTTACATTGATGATGAGACACAGCAATCGCATCGGAATTAAATATAAAAGACACAATGCCGACAAAAGTTCAAGAAGAAAGAATCTTCTAAGAGTTTGTGCTTTTTGCGGCCCCTGGGAGACCAGCATTAGATGCCGATGCACCAGTGCAGGTTTACTGTATCCCTTGGACCTTCACATTGACGATGAAACACAGAAATCGCATCGGAATTGAATATAAAAGACACAATGCCGACTTAAGTATAAGAAGAGTGACTCTTCTATGAGTTTGTGCTTTGAGCGGATCCTGGGAGACAAGTGTTAGATTCCGATGCACCAGTGCAGGTTTACTGTATCCTTTGGACCTTCACATTGACGGTGAAACACAGAAATCGCATCGGAATTGAATATAAAAAGCACAATGCCGACTTAAGTAGAAGTGAATCTTGTAAGAGTTTGTGCTTTGAGCGGTTCCTGGGAGACCAGTATTAGATTCCGATACACCAGTGCAGTTTTACTGTATCCCTTGGACCTTCACATTGACGATGAAACACAGAAATCGCATCGGAATTTAATATAAAAAGCACAATGCCGACTTAAGTATAAGAAGAGTGAATCTTGCAAGAGTTTGTGCTTTGAGCGGCTCCTGGGAGACCAGTATTAGATTCCGATGCACCAGTGCAGGTTTACTGTATCCCTTCGACGTTCACATTGACGATGAAACATGGAAATCGCATCGGATTTGAATAGAAAGGGCACAATGCCGACTTAAGCACAAGAAGAGTGAATCTTCTAAGATTTTGTGCTTTGAGCGGCTCCTGGGAGACCAGTATTAGATTCCGATGCTCCAGTGCACGTTTACTGTATCCCTTGGACCTTCACATTGACGATGAAACACAGAAATCGCATTGGAATTGAATATAAATGGCACAATGCCGACTTAAGTAGAATAAGAGTGATTCTTCTAAGAGTTTGTGCTTTGAGTGGCTCCTGGGAGACCAGTATTGGATTCAGATGCACCAGTGTAGGTTTACTGTATCTCTTGGACCTTCAAATTGACGATGAAACACAGATATCGCATCGGAATTGAATATAAAAGGCACAATGCCGACTTAAGTACAAGAAGAGTGAATCTTCCAAGAGTTTGTGCTTTGAGCGGCTCCTGGGAGACCAGTATTAGATTCCGATGCACCAGTGCAGGTTTACTGTATCCCTTGGACCTTCACATTGACGATGAAACACAAAATCGCATCGGAATTGAATATAAAAGGCACAATGCCGACTTAAGTACAAGAAGAGTGAATCTTCTAAGTGTTTGTGCTTTGAGCGGCTCCTGGGAGACCAGTATTAGAATCCGATGCACCAGTGCAGGTTTACTGTATCCCTTGTACCTTCACATTGACGATGAAACACAGAAATCGTATCGGAATTGAATATAAAAGGCACAATGCCGACTTAAGTGCAAGAAGAGTGAATCTTCTAAGAGTTTGTGGTTTGAGCGGCTCCTGGGAGACCAGTATTAGATTCCGATGCACCACTGCAGGTTTACTGTATCCCTTGTACCTTCACATTGACGATGAAAGACAGAAATCGCATCGGAATTGAATATAAAACGCACAATGCCGACTTAAGTACAAGAAGAGTGAATCTTATAAGAGTTTGTGCTTCGAGCGGCTCCTGGGAGACCAGTATTAGATTGCGATGCACCAGTGCAGGTTTACTTTATCCCTTGGACTTTCCCATTGACGATGAAGCACAGAAATCGCATCGGAATTGAATATAAAAGGCACAATGCCTACTTAAGTACATGAAGAGTGAATCTTCTAAGAGTTTGTGCTTTGAGCGGGTCCTGGGAGACAATTATTAGATTCCGATGCACCAGTGCAGGTTTACTGTATCCCTTGGACCTTCACATTGACGATGAAACGCAGAAATCGCATCGGAATTGAATATAAAAGACACAATGCCGACTCAAGTATAAGAAGAGTGTTTCTTCTATGTGTTTGTGCTTTGAGCGGCTCCTGGGAGACCAGTATTAGATTCCGATGCACCAGTGCAGGTTATCTGTATCCCTTGGACCTTCACATTGACGATGAAACACAGAAATCGCATCGGAATTGAATATAAAAGACACAATGCCGACTTAAGTATAAGAAGAGTGAATCTTCTAAGAGTTTGTGCTTTGAGCGGCTCCTGGGAGACCAGTATTGGATTCCGATGCACCACTGCAGGTTTTCTGTACCCTTGGACCTTTACATTGATGATGAGACACAGCAATCGCATCGGAATTAAATATAAAAGACACAATGCCGACAAAAGTTCAAGAAGAAAGAATCTTCTAAGAGTTTGTGCTTTTTGCGGCCCCTGGGAGACCAGCATTAGATTCCGATGCACCAGTGCAGGTTTACTGTATCCCTTGGACCTTCACATTGACGATGAAACACAGAAATCGCATCGGAATTGAATATAAAAGACACAATGCCGACTTAAGTATAAGAAGAGTGACTCTTCTATGAGTTTCTGCTTTGAGCGGCTCCTGGGAGACCAATATTAGATTCCGATGCACCAGTGCACGTTTACTGTATCCCTTCGACCTTCACATTAACGATGAAACACAGAAATCGCATCGGAATTGAATATAAAAAGCACAATGCCGACTTAAGTAGAAGAAGAGTGAATCTTGTAAGAGTTTGTGATTTGAGCGGCTCCTGGGAGACCAGTATTGGATTCAGATGCACCAGTGTAGGTTTACTGTATCTCTTGGACCTTCAAATTGACGATGAAACACAGATATCGCATCGGAATTGAATATAAAAGGCACAATGCCGACTTAAGTACAAGAAGAGTGAATCTTCCAAGAGTTTGTGCTTTGAGCGGCTCCTGGGAGACCAGTATTAGATTCCGATGCACCAGTGCAGGTTTACTGTATCCCTTGGACCTTCACATTGACGATGAAACACAAAATCGCATCGGAATTGAATATAAAAGGCACAATGCCGACTTAAGTACAAGAAGAGTGAATCTTCTAAGTGTTTGTGCTTTGAGCGGCTCCTGGGAGACCAGTATTAGAATCCGATGCACCAGTGCAGGTTTACTGTATCCCTTGTACCTTCACATTGACGATGAAACACAGAAATCGTATCGGAATTGAATATAAAAGGCACAATGCCGACTTAAGTGCAAGAAGAGTGAATCTTCTAAGAGTTTGTGGTTTGAGCGGCTCCTGGGAGACCAGTATTAGATTCCGATGCACCACTGCAGGTTTACTGTATCCCTTGTACCTTCACATTGACGATGAAAGACAGAAATCGCATCGGAATTGAATATAAAACGCACAATGCCGACTTAAGTACAAGAAGAGTGAATCTTATAAGAGTTTGTGCTTTGAGCGGCACCTGGGAGACCAGTATTAGATTCCGATGCACCAGTGCACTTTTACTGTATCCTTTGGACCTTCACATTGAGGATGAAACACAGAAATCGCATCGGAATTGAATATAAAAGGCACAATGCCGACTTAAGTACAAGAAGAGTGAGTCTTTTAAGAGTTTGTGCTTTGAGCGGCTCCTGGGAGACCAGTATTAGATTCCGATGCACCAGTGCAGGTTTACTGTATCCCTTGGACCATCACATTGACGATGAAACACAGAAATCGCATCGCAATTGAATATAAAAGGCACAATGCCAACTTAAGTACAAGAAGAGTGAGTCTTCTAAGAGTTTGTGCTTTGAGCGGCTCCTGAGAGACCAGTATTAGATTCCGATGCACCAGTGCAGGTTTACTGTATCCCTTGGACCTTCACATTGACGATGAAACATAGAAATCGCGTCGGAATTGAATATAAAAGGCACAATGCCGACTTAAGTACAAGAAGAGTGAATCTTATAAGAGTTTGTGCTTCGAGCGGCTCCTGGGAGACCAGTATTAGATTGCGATGCACCAGTGCAGGTTTACTTTATCCCTTGGACGTTCCCATTGACGATGAAACACAGAAATCGCATCGGAATTGAATATAAAAGGCACAATGCCTACTTAAGTACATGAAGAGTGAATCTTCTAAGAGTTTGTGCTTTGAGCGGGTCCTGGGAGACAATTATTAGATTCCGATGCACCAGTGCAGGTTTACTGTATCCCTTGGACCTTCACATTGACGATGAAACGCAGAAATCGCATCGGAATTGAATATAAAAGACACAATGCCGACTCAAGTATAAGAAGAGTGATTCTTCTATGTGTTTGTGCTTTGAGCGGCTCCTGGGAGACCAGTATTAGATTCCGATGCACCAGTGCAGGTTATCTGTATCCCTTGGACCTTTACATTGATGATGAGACACAGCAATCGCATCGGAATTAAATATAAAAGACACAATGCCGACAAAAGTTCAAGAAGAAAGAATCTTCTAAGAGTTTGTGCTTTTTGCGGCCCCTGGGAGACCAGCATTAGATTCCGATGCACCAGTGCAGGTTTACTGTATCCCTTGGACCTTCACATTGACGATGAAACACAGAAATCGCATCGGAATTGAATATAAAAGACACAATGCCGACTTAAGTATAAGAAGAGTGACTCTTCTATGAGTTTCTGCTTTGAGCGGCTCCTGGGAGACCAATATTAGATTCCGATGCACCAGTGCACGTTTACTGTATCCCTTCGACCTTCACATTAACGATGAAACACAGAAATCGCATCGGAATTGAATATAAAAAGCACAATGCCGACTTAAGTAGAAGAAGAGTGAATCTTGTAAGAGTTTGTGATTTGAGCGGCTCCTGGGAGACCAGTATTAGATTCCGATGCACCAGTGCAGGTTTACTGTATCCCTTGGACCTTCACATTGACGATGAAACATAGAAATCGCATCGGATTTGAATATAAAAGGCACAATGCCGACTTAAGTACAAGAAGAGTGAATCTTCTAAGAGTTTGTGGTTTGAGCGGCTCCTGGGATACCAGTATTAGATTCCGATGCACCAGTGCAGGTTTACTGTATCCCTTGGACCTTCACAATGACGATGAAACACAGAAATCGCATCGGAATTGAATATAAAAAGCACAATGCCGACTTAAGTACAAGAAGAGTGAATCTTGTAAGAGTTTGTGCTTTGAGCGGCTCCTGGGAAACCAGTATTAGATTCAGATGCACCAGTGCAGGTTTACTGTATCCCTTGGACCTTCACATCGACGATGAAACACAGAAATCGCATCGGAATTGAATATAAAAGGCACAATGCCGACTTAAGTACAAGAAGAGTGAATCTTCTAAGAGTTTGTGCTTTGAGCGGCTCCTGGGAGACAAGTGTTAGATTCCGATGCACCAGTGCAGGTTTACTGTATCCTTTGGACCTTCACATTGACGGTGAAACACAGAAATCGCATCGGAATTGAATATAAAAAGCACAATGCCGACTTAAGTAGAAGTGAATCTTGTAAGAGTTTGTGCTTTGAGCGGTTCCTGGGAGACCAGTATTAGATTCCGATACACCAGTGCAGTTTTACTGTATCCCTTGGACCTTCACATTGACGATGAAACACAGAAATCGCATCGGAATTGAATATAAAAAGCACAATGCCGACTTAAGTATAAGAAGAGTGAATCTTGCAAGAGTTTGTGCTTTGAGCGGCTCCTGGGAGACCAGTATTAGATTCCGATGCACCAGTGCAGGTTTACTGTATCCCTTCGACGTTCACATTGACGATGAAACATGGAAATTGCATCGGATTTGAATAGAAAGGGCACAATGCCGACTTAAGCACAAGAAGAGTGAATCTTCTAAGATTTTGTGCTTTGAGCGGCTCCTGGGAGACCAGTATTAGATTCCGATGCTCCAGTGCACGTTTACTGTATCCCTTGGACCTTCACATTGACGATGAAACACAGAAATCGCATTGGAATTGAATATAAATGGCACAATGCCGACTTAAGTAGAATAAGAGTGATTCTTCTAAGAGTTTGTGCTTTGAGTGGCTCCTGGGAGACCAGTATTGGATTCAGATGCACCAGTGTAGGTTTACTGTATCTCTTGCACCTTCAAATTGACGATGAAACACAGATATCGCATCGGAATTGAATATAAAAGGCACAATGCCGACTTAAGTACAAGAAGAGTGAATCTTCCAAGAGTTTGTGCTTTGAGCGGCTCCTGGGAGACCAGTATTAGATTCCGATGCACCAGTGCAGGTTTACTGTATCCCTTGGACCTTCACATTGACGATGAAACACAAAATCGCATCGGAATTGAATATAAAAGGCACAATGCCGACTTAAGTACAAGAAGAGTGAATCTTCTAAGTGTTTGTGCTTTGAGCGGCTCCTGGGAGACCAGTATTAGAATCCGATGCACCAGTGCAGGTTTACTGTATCCCTTGTACCTTCACATTGACGATGAAACACAGAAATCGTATCGGAATTGAATATAAAAGGCACAATGCCGACTTAAGTGCAAGAAGAGTGAATCTTCTAAGAGTTTGTGGTTTGAGCGGCTCCTGGGAGACCAGTATTAGATTCCGATGCACCACTGCAGGTTTACTGTATCCCTTGTACCTTCACATTGACGATGAAAGACAGAAATCGCATCGGAATTGAATATAAAACGCACAATGCCGACTTAAGTACAAGAAGAGTGAATCTTATAAGAGTTTGTGCTTTGAGCGGCACCTGGGAGACCAGTATTAGATTCCGATGCACCAGTGCACTTTTACTGTATCCTTTGGACCTTCACATTGAGGATGAAACACAGAAATCGCATCGGAATTGAATATAAAAGGCACAATGCCGACTTAAGTACAAGAAGAGTGAGTCTTTTAAGAGTTTGTGCTTTGAGCGGCTCCTGGGAGACCAGTATTAGATTCCGATGCACCAGTGCAGGTTTACTGTATCCCTTGGACCATCACATTGACGATGAAACACAGAAATCGCATCGCAATTGAATATAAAAGGAACAATGCCAACTTAAGTACAAGAAGAGTGAGTCTTCTAAGAGTTTGTGCTTTGAGCGGCTCCTGAGAGACCAGTATTAGATTCCGATGCACCAGTGCAGGTTTACTGTATCCCTTGGACCTTCACATTGACGATGAAACATAGAAATCGCGTCGGAATTGAATATAAAAGGCACAATGCCGACTTAAGTACAAGAAGAGTGAATCTTATAAGAGTTTGTGCTTCGAGCGGCTCCTGGGAGACCAGTATTAGATTGCGATGCACCAGTGCAGGTTTACTTTATCCCTTGGACGTTCCCATTGACGATGAAACACAGAAATCGCATCGGAATTGAATATAAAAGGCACAATGCCTACTTAAGTACATGAAGAGTGAATCTTCTAAGAGTTTGTGCTTTGAGCGGGTCCTGGGAGACAATTATTAGATTCCGATGCACCAGTGCAGGTTTACTGTATCCCTTGGACCTTCACATTGACGATGAAACGCAGAAATCGCATCGGAATTGAATATAAAAGACACAATGCCGACTCAAGTATAAGAAGAGTGATTCTTCTATGTGTTTGTGCTTTGAGCGGCTCCTGGGAGACCAGTATTAGATTCCGATGCACCAGTGCAGGTTATCTGTATCCCTTGGACCTTCACATTGACGATGAAACACAGAAATCGCATCGGAATTGAATATAAAAGACACAATGCCGACTTAAGTATAAGAAGAGTGAATCTTCTAAGAGTTTGTGCTTTGAGCGGCTCCTGGGAGACCAGTATTGGATTCCGATGCACCACTGCAGGTTTTCTGTACCCTTGGACCTTTACATTGATGATGAGACACAGCAATCGCATCGGAATTAAATATAAAAGACACAATGCCGACAAAAGTTCAAGAAGAAAGAATCTTCTAAGAGTTTGTGCTTTTTGCGGCCCCTGGGAGACCAGCATTAGATTCCGATGCACCAGTGCAGGTTTACTGTATCCCTTGGACCTTCACATTGACGATGAAACACAGAAATCGCATCGGAATTGAATATAAAAGACACAATGCCGACTTAAGTATAAGAAGAGTGACTCTTCTATGAGTTTCTGCTTTGAGCGGCTCCTGGGAGACCAATATTAGATTCCGATGCACCAGTGCACGTTTACTGTATCCCTTCGACCTTCACATTAACGATGAAACACAGAAATCGCATCGGAATTGAATATAAAAAGCACAATGCCGACTTAAGTAGAAGAAGAGTGAATCTTGTAAGAGTTTGTGATTTGAGCGGCTCCTGGGAGACCAGTATTGGATTCAGATGCACCAGTGTAGGTTTACTGTATCTCTTGGACCTTCAAATTGACGATGAAACACAGATATCGCATCGGAATTGAATATAAAAGGCACAATGCCGACTTAAGTACAAGAAGAGTGAATCTTCCAAGAGTTTGTGCTTTGAGCGGCTCCTGGGAGACCAGTATTAGATTCCGATGCACCAGTGCAGGTTTACTGTATCCCTTGGACCTTCACATTGACGATGAAACACAAAATCGCATCGGAATTGAATATAAAAGGCACAATGCCGACTTAAGTACAAGAAGAGTGAATCTTCTAAGTGTTTGTGCTTTGAGCGGCTCCTGGGAGACCAGTATTAGAATCCGATGCACCAGTGCAGGTTTACTGTATCCCTTGTACCTTCACATTGACGATGAAACACAGAAATCGTATCGGAATTGAATATAAAAGGCACAATGCCGACTTAAGTGCAAGAAGAGTGAATCTTCTAAGAGTTTGTGGTTTGAGCGGCTCCTGGGAGACCAGTATTAGATTCCGATGCACCACTGCAGGTTTACTGTATCCCTTGTACCTTCACATTGACGATGAAAGACAGAAATCGCATCGGAATTGAATATAAAACGCACAATGCCGACTTAAGTACAAGAAGAGTGAATCTTATAAGAGTTTGTGCTTTGAGCGGCACCTGGGAGACCAGTATTAGATTCCGATGCACCAGTGCACTTTTACTGTATCCTTTGGACCTTCACATTGAGGATGAAACACAGAAATCGCATCGGAATTGAATATAAAAGGCACAATGCCGACTTAAGTACAAGAAGAGTGAGTCTTTTAAGAGTTTGTGCTTTGAGCGGCTCCTGGGAGACCAGTATTAGATTCCGATGCACCAGTGCAGGTTTACTGTATCCCTTGGACCATCACATTGACGATGAAACACAGAAATCGCATCGCAATTGAATATAAAAGGCACAATGCCAACTTAAGTACAAGAAGAGTGAGTCTTCTAAGAGTTTGTGCTTTGAGCGGCTCCTGAGAGACCAGTATTAGATTCCGATGCACCAGTGCAGGTTTACTGTATCCCTTGGACCTTCACATTGACGATGAAACATAGAAATCGCGTCGGAATTGAATATAAAAGGCACAATGCCGACTTAAGTACAAGAAGAGTGAATCTTATAAGAGTTTGTGCTTCGAGCGGCTCCTGGGAGACCAGTATTAGATTGCGATGCACCAGTGCAGGTTTACTTTATCCCTTGGACGTTCCCATTGACGATGAAACACAGAAATCGCATCGGAATTGAATATAAAAGGCACAATGCCTACTTAAGTACATGAAGAGTGAATCTTCTAAGAGTTTGTGCTTTGAGCGGGTCCTGGGAGACAATTATTAGATTCCGATGCACCAGTGCAGGTTTACTGTATCCCTTGGACCTTCACATTGACGATGAAACGCAGAAATCGCATCGGAATTGAATATAAAAGACACAATGCCGACTCAAGTATAAGAAGAGTGATTCTTCTATGTGTTTGTGCTTTGAGCGGCTCCTGGGAGACCAGTATTAGATTCCGATGCACCAGTGCAGGTTATCTGTATCCCTTGGACCTTCACATTGACGATGAAACACAGAAATCGCATCGGAATTGAATATAAAAGACACAATGCCGACTTAAGTATAAGAAGAGTGAATCTTCTAAGAGTTTGTGCTTTGAGCGGCTCCTGGGAGACCAGTATTGGATTCCGATGCACCACTGCAGGTTTTCTGTACCCTTGGACCTTTACATTGATGATGAGACACAGCAATCGCATCGGAATTAAATATAAAAGACACAATGCCGACAAAAGTTCAAGAAGAAAGAATCTTCTAAGAGTTTGTGCTTTTTGCGGCCCCTGGGAGACCAGCATTAGATTCCGATGCACCAGTGCAGGTTTACTGTATCCCTTGGACCTTCACATTGACGATGAAACACAGAAATCGCATCGGAATTGAATATAAAAGACACAATGCCGACTTAAGTATAAGAAGAGTGACTCTTCTATGAGTTTCTGCTTTGAGCGGCTCCTGGGAGACCAATATTAGATTCCGATGCACCAGTGCACGTTTACTGTATCCCTTCGACCTTCACATTAACGATGAAACACAGAAATCGCATCGGAATTGAATATAAAAAGCACAATGCCGACTTAAGTAGAAGAAGAGTGAATCTTGTAAGAGTTTGTGATTTGAGCGGCTCCTGGGAGACCAGTATTAGATTCCGATGCACCAGTGCAGGTTTACTGTATCCCTTGGACCTTCACATTGACGATGAAACATAGAAATCGCATCGGATTTGAATATAAAAGGCACAATGCCGACTTAAGTACAAGAAGAGTGAATCTTCTAAGAGTTTGTGGTTTGAGCGGCTCCTGGGATACCAGTATTAGATTCCGATGCACCAGTGCAGGTTTACTGTATCCCTTGGACCTTCACAATGACGATGAAACACAGAAATCGCATCGGAATTGAATATAAAAAGCACAATGCCGACTTAAGTACAAGAAGAGTGAATCTTGTAAGAGTTTGTGCTTTGAGCGGCTCCTGGGAAACCAGTATTAGATTCAGATGCACCAGTGCAGGTTTACTGTATCCCTTGGACCTTCACATCGACGATGAAACACAGAAATCGCATCGGAATTGAATATAAAAGGCACAATGCCGACTTAAGTACAAGAAGAGTGAATCTTCTAAGAGTTTGTGCTTTGAGCGGCTCCTGGGAGACAAGTGTTAGATTCCGATGCACCAGTGCAGGTTTACTGTATCCTTTGGACCTTCACATTGACGGTGAAACACAGAAATCGCATCGGAATTGAATATAAAAAGCACAATGCCGACTTAAGTAGAAGTGAATCTTGTAAGAGTTTGTGCTTTGAGCGGTTCCTGGGAGACCAGTATTAGATTCCGATACACCAGTGCAGTTTTACTGTATCCCTTGGACCTTCACATTGACGATGAAACACAGAAATCGCATCGGAATTGAATATAAAAAGCACAATGCCGACTTAAGTATAAGAAGAGTGAATCTTGCAAGAGTTTGTGCTTTGAGCGGCTCCTGGGAGACCAGTATTAGATTCCGATGCACCAGTGCAGGTTTACTGTATCCCTTCGACGTTCACATTGACGATGAAACATGGAAATCGCATCGGATTTGAATAGAAAGGGCACAATGCCGACTTAAGCACAAGAAGAGTGAATCTTCTAAGATTTTGTGCTTTGAGCGGCTCCTGGGAGACCAGTATTAGATTCCGATGCTCCAGTGCACGTTTACTGTATCCCTTGGACCTTCACATTGACGATGAAACACAGAAATCGCATTGGAATTGAATATAAATGGCACAATGCCGACTTAAGTAGAATAAGAGTGATTCTTCTAAGAGTTTGTGCTTTGAGTGGCTCCTGGGAGACCAGTATTGGATTCAGATGCACCAGTGTAGGTTTACTGTATCTCTTGCACCTTCAAATTGACGATGAAACACAGATATCGCATCGGAATTGAATATAAAAGGCACAATGCCGACTTAAGTACAAGAAGAGTGAATCTTCCAAGAGTTTGTGCTTTGAGCGGCTCCTGGGAGACCAGTATTAGATTCCGATGCACCAGTGCAGGTTTACTGTATCCCTTGGACCTTCACATTGACGATGAAACACAAAATCGCATCGGAATTGAATATAAAAGGCACAATGCCGACTTAAGTACAAGAAGAGTGAATCTTCTAAGTGTTTGTGCTTTGAGCGGCTCCTGGGAGACCAGTATTAGAATCCGATGCACCAGTGCAGGTTTAATGTATCCCTTGTACCTTCACATTGACGATGAAACACAGAAATCGTATCGGAATTGAATATAAAAGGCACAATGCCGACTTAAGTGCAAGAAGAGTGAATCTTCTAAGAGTTTGTGGTTTGAGCGGCTCCTGGGAGACCAGTATTAGATTCCGATGCACCACTGCAGGTTTACTGTATCCCTTGTACCTTCACATTGACGATGAAAGACAGAAATCGCATCGGAATTGAATATAAAACGCACAATGCCGACTTAAGTACAAGAAGAGTGAATCTTATAAGAGTTTGTGCTTTGAGCGGCACCTGGGAGACCAGTATTAGATTCCGATGCACCAGTGCACTTTTACTGTATCCTTTGGACCTTCACATTGAGGATGAAACACAGAAATCGCATCGGAATTGAATATAAAAGGCACAATGCCGACTTAAGTACAAGAAGAGTGAGTCTTTTAAGAGTTTGTGCTTTGAGCGGCTCCTGGGAGACCAGTATTAGATTCCGATGCACCAGTGCAGGTTTACTGTATCCCTTGGACCATCACATTGACGATGAAACACAGAAATCGCATCGCAATTGAATATAAAAGGCACAATGCCAACTTAAGTACAAGAAGAGTGAGTCTTCTAAGAGTTTGTGCTTTGAGCGGCTCCTGAGAGACCAGTATTAGATTCCGATGCACCAGTGCAGGTTTACTGTATCCCTTGGACCTTCACATTGACGATGAAACATAGAAATCGCGTCGGAATTGAATATAAAAGGCACAATGCCGACTTAAGTACAAGAAGAGTGAATCTTATAAGAGTTTGTGCTTCGAGCGGCTCCTGGGAGACCAGTATTAGATTGCGATGCACCAGTGCAGGTTTACTTTATCCCTTGGACGTTCCCATTGACGATGAAACACAGAAATCGCATCGGAATTGAATATAAAAGGCACAATGCCTACTTAAGTACATGAAGAGTGAATCTTCTAAGAGTTTGTGCTTTGAGCGGGTCCTGGGAGACAATTATTAGATTCCGATGCACCAGTGCAGGTTTACTGTATCCCTTGGACCTTCACATTGACGATGAAACGCAGAAATCGCATCGGAATTGAATATAAAAGACACAATGCCGACTCAAGTATAAGAAGAGTGATTCTTCTATGTGTTTGTGCTTTGAGCGGCTCCTGGGAGACCAGTATTAGATTCCGATGCACCAGTGCAGGTTATCTGTATCCCTTGGACCTTCACATTGACGATGAAACACAGAAATCGCATCGGAATTGAATATAAAAGACACAATGCCGACTTAAGTATAAGAAGAGTGAATCTTCTAAGAGTTTGTGCTTTGAGCGGCTCCTGGGAGACCAGTATTGGATTCCGATGCACCACTGCAGGTTTTCTGTACCCTTGGACCTTTACATTGATGATGAGACACAGCAATCGCATCGGAATTAAATATAAAAGACACAATGCCGACAAAAGTTCAAGAAGAAAGAATCTTCTAAGAGTTTGTGCTTTTTGCGGCCCCTGGGAGACCAGCATTAGATTCCGATGCACCAGTGCAGGTTTACTGTATCCCTTGGACCTTCACATTGACGATGAAACACAGAAATCGCATCGGAATTGAATATAAAAGACACAATGCCGACTTAAGTATAAGAAGAGTGACTCTTCTATGAGTTTCTGCTTTGAGCGGCTCCTGGGAGACCAATATTAGATTCCGATGCACCAGTGCACGTTTACTGTATCCCTTCGACCTTCACATTAACGATGAAACACAGAAATCGCATCGGAATTGAATATAAAAAGCACAATGCCGACTTAAGTAGAAGAAGAGTGAATCTTGTAAGAGTTTGTGATTTGAGCGGCTCCTGGGAGACCAGTATTAGATTCCGATGCACCAGTGCAGGTTTACTGTATCCCTTGGACCTTCACATTGACGATGAAACATAGAAATCGCATCGGATTTGAATATAAAAGGCACAATGCCGACTTAAGTACAAGAAGAGTGAATCTTCTAAGAGTTTGTGGTTTGAGCGGCTCCTGGGATACCAGTATTAGATTCCGATGCACCAGTGCAGGTTTACTGTATCCCTTGGACCTTCACAATGACGATGAAACACAGAAATCGCATCGGAATTGAATATAAAAAGCACAATGCCGACTTAAGTACAAGAAGAGTGAATCTTGTAAGAGTTTGTGCTTTGAGCGGCTCCTGGGAAACCAGTATTAGATTCAGATGCACCAGTGCAGGTTTACTGTATCCCTTGGACCTTCACATCGACGATGAAACACAGAAATCGCATCGGAATTGAATATAAAAGGCACAATGCCGACTTAAGTACAAGAAGAGTGAATCTTCTAAGAGTTTGTGCTTTGAGCGGCTCCTGGGAGACCAGTATTAGATTCCGATGCACCATTGCAGGTTTACTGTATCCCTTGGACCTTCACATTGACGATGAAACACAGAAATCACATTGGAATTGAATATAAAAGGCAGAATGCCGACTTAAGTACAAGAAGAGTGAATCTTCTAAGAGTTTGTGCTGTGAGCGGCTCCTGGGAGACCAGTATTAGATTCCGATGCACCAGTGCAGGTTTACTGTATCCCTTGGACCTACACATTGACGATGAAACACAGAAATCGCATTGGAATTGAATATAAATGGCACAATTCCGACTTAAGTAGAAGAAGAGAGAATCTTCTAAGAGTTTGTGCTTTGAGCGGCTCCTGGGAGACCTGTATTGGATTCCGATGCACCAGTGCAGGTTTACTGTATCCCTTGGACCTTCACATTGAGAATGAAACACAGAAATCGCATCGGAATTGAATATAAAATGCACAATGCAGACTTAAGTACAAGAAGAGTGAATCTTCTAAGAGTTTGTGCTTTGAGCGGCTCCTGGGAGACCAGTATTGGATTCCGATGCACCACTGCAGGTTTACTGTATCCCTTGGACCTTTACATTGATGATGAGACACAGCAATCGCATTGGAATTAAATATAAAAGACACAATGCCGACAAAAGTTCAAGAAGAAAGAATCTTCTAAGAGTTTGTGCTTTGAGCGGCCCCTGGGAGACCAGTATTAGATTCCGATGCACCAGTGCACGTTTACTGTATCCCTTGGACCTTCAAATTGAAGATGAAACACAGAAGTCGCATCGGAATGGAATATAAAAGACACAATGCCGACTTAAGTATAAGAAGTGTGACTCTTCTATGAGTTTGTGCTTTTAGCGGATCCTGGGAGACCAGTATTAGATTCCGATGCACCAGTGCAGGTTTACTGTATCCCTTGGACCATCACATTGACGATGAAACACAGAAATCGCATCGCAATTGAATATAAAAGGCACAATGCCAACTTAAGTACAAGAAGAGTGAGTCTTCTAAGAGTTTGTGCTTTGAGCGGCTCCTGAGAGACCAGTATTAGATTCCGATGCACCAGTGCAGGTTTACTGTATCCCTTGGACCTTCACATTGACGATGAAACATAGAAATCGCGTCGGAATTGAATATAAAAGGCACAATGCCGACTTAAGTACAAGAAGAGTGAATCTTCTGAGAGTTTGTGCTTCGAGCGGCTCCTGGGAGACCAGTATTAGATTGCGATGCACCAGTGCAGGTTTACTTTATCCCTTGGACTTTCCCATTGACGATGAAACACAGAAATCGCATCGGAATTGAATATAAAAGGCACAATGCCTACTTAAGTACATGAAGAGTGAATCTTCTAAGAGGTTGTGCTTTGAGCGGGTCCTGGGAGACAATTATTAGATTCCGATGCACCAGTGCAGGTTTACTGTATCCCTTGAACCTTCACATTGACGATGAAACACAGAAATCGCATCGGAATTGAATATAAAAGACAAAATGCCGACTCAAGTATAAGAAGAGTGATTCTTCTATGTGTTTGTGCTTTGAGCGGCTCCTGGGAGACCAGTATTAGATTCCGATGCACCAGTGCAGTTTAACTGTATCCCTTGGACCTTCACATTGACGATGAAACACAGAAATCGCATCGGAATTGAATATAAAAGACACAATGCCGACTTAAGTATAAGAAGAGTGAATCTTCTAAGAGTTTGTGCTTTGAGCGGCTCCTGGGAGACCAGTATTGGATTCCGATGCACCACTGCAGGTTTTCTGTACCCTTGGACCTTTACATTGATGATGAGACACAGCAATCGCATCGGAATTAAATATAAAAGACACAATGCCGACAAAAGTTCAAGAAGAAAGAATCTTCTAAGAGTTTGTGCTTTTTGCGGCCCCTGGGAGACCAGCATTAGATTCCGATGCACCAGTGCAGGTTTACTGTATCCCTTGGACCTTCACATTGACGATGAAACACAGAAATCGCATCGGAATTGAATATAAAAGACACAATGCCGACTTAAGTATAAGAAGAGTGACTCTTCTATGAGTTTGTGCTTTGAGCGGATCCTGGGAGACAAGTATTAGATTCCGATGCACCAGTGCAGGTTTACTGTATCCTTTGGACCTTCACATTGACGGTGAAACACAGAAATCGCATCGGAATTGAATATAAAAAGCACAATGCCGACTTAAGTAGAAGTGAATCTTGTAAGAGTTTGTGCTTTGAGCGGTTCCTGGGAGACCAGTATTAGATTCCTATACACCAGTGCAGTTTTACTGTATCCCTTGGACCTTCACATTGACGATGAAACACAGAAATCGCATTGGAATTGAATATAAAAAGCACAATGCCGACTTAAGTATAAGAAGAGTCAATCTTGCAAGAGTTTGTGCTTTGAGCGGCTCCTGGGAGACCAGTATTAGATTCCGATGCACCAGTGCAGGTTTACTGTATCCCTTCGACGTTCACATTGACGATGAAACATAGAAATCGCATCGGATTTGAATAGAAAGGGCACAATGCCGACTTAAGCACAAGAAGAGTGAATCTTCAAAGATTTTGTGCTTTGAGCGGCTCCTGGGAGACCAGTATTAGATTCCGATGCGCCAGTGCACGTTTACTGTATCCCTTGGACCTTCACATTGACGATGAAACACAGAAATCGCATCGGAATTGAATATAAAAGACACAATGCCGACTTAAGTATAAGAAGAGTGACTCTTCTATGAGTTTCTGCTTTGAGCGGCTCCTGGGAGACCAATATTAGATTCCGATGCACCAGTGCACGTTTACTGTATCCCTTGGACCTTCACATTAACGATGAAACACAGAAATCGCATCGGAATTGAATATAAAAAGCACAATGCCGACTTAAGTAGAAGAAGAGTGAATCTTGTAAGAGTTTGTGATTTGAGCGGCTCCTGGGAGACCAGTATTAGATTCCGATGCACCAGTGCAGGTTTACGGTATCCCTTGGACCTTCACATTGACGATGAAACATAGAAATCGCATCGGATTTGAATATAAAAGGCACAATGCCGACTTAAGTACAAGAAGAGTGAATCTTCTAAGAGTTTGTGGTTTGAGCGGCTCCTGGGATACCAGTATTAGATTCCGATGCACCAGTGCACGTTTACTGTATCCCTTGGACCTTCACATTAACGATGAAACACAGAAATCGCATCGGAATTGAATATAAAAAGCACAATGCCGACTTAAGTAGAAGAAGAGTGAATCTTCTAAGAGTTTGTGCTTTGAGCGGGTCCTGGGAGACAATTATTAGATTCCGATGCACCAGTGCAGGTTTACTGTATCCCTTGAACCTTCACATTGACGATGAAACACAGAAATCGCATCGGAATTGAATATAAAAGACACAATGCCGACTCAAGTATAAGAAGAGTGATTCTTCTATGTGTTTGTGCTTTGAGCGGCTCCTGGGAGACCAGTATTAGATTCCGATGCACCAGTGCAGGTTAACTGTATCCCTTGGACCTTCACATTGACGATGAAACACAGAAATCGCATCGGAATTGAATATAAAAGACACAATGCCGACTTAAGTATAAGAAGAGTGAATCTTCTAAGAGTTTGTGCTTTGAGCGGCTCCTGGGAGACCAGTATTGGATTCCGATGCACCACTGCAGGTTTTCTGTACCCTTGGACCTTTACATTGATGATGAGACACAGCAATCGCATCGGAATTAAATATAAAAGACACAATGCCGACAAAAGTTCAAGAAGAAAGAATCTTCTAAGAGTTTGTGCTTTTTGCGGCCCCTGGGAGACCAGCATTAGATTCCGATGCACCAGTGCAGGTTTACTGTATCCCTTGGACCTTCACATTGACGATGAAACACAGAAATCGCATCGGAATTGAATATAAAAGACACAATGCCGACTTAAGTATAAGAAGAGTGACTCTTCTATGAGTTTGTGCTTTGAGCGGATCCTGGGAGACAAGTATTAGATTCCGATGCACCAGTGCAGGTTTACTGTATCCTTTGGACCTTCACATTGACGGTGAAACACAGAAATCGCATCGGAATTGAATATAAAAAGCACAATGCCGACTTAAGTAGAAGTGAATCTTGTAAGAGTTTGTGCTTTGAGCGGTTCCTGGGAGACCAGTATTAGATTCCTATACACCAGTGCAGTTTTACTGTATCCCTTGGACCTTCACATTGACGATGAAACACAGAAATCGCATTGGAATTGAATATAAAAAGCACAATGCCGACTTAAGTATAAGAAGAGTCAATCTTGCAAGAGTTTGTGCTTTGAGCGGCTCCTGGGAGACCAGTATTAGATTCCGATGCACCAGTGCAGGTTTACTGTAACCCTTGGACCTTCACATTGACGATGAAACACAGAAATCGCATCGGAATTGAATATAAAAAGCACAATGCCGACTTAAGTAAAAGAAGAGTGAATCTTGTAAGAGTTTGTGCTTTGAGCGGCTCCTGGGAGACCAGTATTAGATTCCGATGCACCAGTGCACGTTTACTGTATCCCTTGGACCTTCACATTGACGATGAAACACAGAAATCGCATCGGAATTGAATATAAAAGACACAATGCCGACTTAAGTATAAGAAGAGTGACTCTTCTATGAGTTTCTGCTTTGAGCGGCTCCTGGGAGACCAATATTAGATTCCGATGCACCAGTGCACGTTTACTGTATCCCTTCGACCTTCACATTAACGATGAAACACAGAAATCGCATCGGAATTGAATATAAAAAGCACAATGCCGACTTAAGTAGAAGAAGAGTGAATCTTGTAAGAGTTTGTGATTTGAGCGGCTCCTGGGAGACCAGTATTAGATTCCGATGCACCAGTGCAGGTTTACTGTATCCCTTGGACCTTCACATTGACGATGAAACATAGAAATCGCATCGGATTTGAATATAAAAGGCACAATGCCGACTTAAGTACAAGAAGAGTGAATCTTCTAAGAGTTTGTGGTTTGAGCGGCTCCTGGGATACCAGTATTAGATTCCGATGCACCAGTGCAGGTTTACTGTATCCCTTGGACCTTCACAATGACGATGAAACACAGAAATCGCATCGGAATTGAATATAAGAGGCACAATGCCGACATAAGTACAAGAAGAGTGAATCTTCTAAGAGTTTGTGCTTTGAGCGGCTCCTGGGAGACCAGTATTAGATTCCGATGCAACAGTGCAGGTTTACTGTATTCCTTGGACCTTCGCATTGACGATGAAACACAGAAATCGCATCGGAATTGAATATAAAAAGCACAATGCCGACTTAAGTACAAGAAGAGTGAATCTTGTAAGAGTTTGTGCTTTGAGCGGCTCCTGGGAAACCAGTATTAGATTCAGATGCACCAGTGCAGGTTTACTGTATCCCTTGGACCTTCACATCGACGATGAAACACAGAAATCGCATCGGAATTGAATATAAAAGGCACAATGCCGACTTAAGTACAAGAAGAGTGAATCTTCTAAGAGTTTGTGCTTTGAGCGGCTCCTGGGAGACCAGTATTAGATTCCGATGCACCATTGCAGGTTTACTGTATCCCTTGGACCTTCACATTGACGATGAAACACAGAAATCACATTGGAATTGAATATAAAAGGCAGAATGCCGACTTAAGTACAAGAAGAGTGAATCTTCTAAGAGTTTGTGCTGTGAGCGGCTCCTGGGAGACCAGTATTAGATTCCGATGCACCAGTGCAGGTTTACTGTATCCCTTGGACCTACACATTGACGATGAAACACAGAAATCGCATTGGAATTGAATATAAATGGCACAATTCCGACTTAAGTAGAAGAAGAGAGAATCTTCTAAGAGTTTGTGCTTTGAGCGGCTCCTGGGAGACCTGTATTGGATTCCGATGCACCAGTGCAGGTTTACTGTATCCCTTGGACCTTCACATTGAGAATGAAACACAGAAATCGCATCGGAATTGAATATAAAATGCACAATGCAGACTTAAGTACAAGAAGAGTGAATCTTCTAAGAGTTTGTGCTTTGAGCGGCTCCTGGGAGACCAGTATTAGATTCCGATGCACCAGTGCAGGTTTACTGTATCCCTTGGACCTTCACATTGACGACGAAACACAGAAATCGCATCGGAATTGAATTTAAAAGGCACAATGCCTACTTAAGTACATGAAGAGTGAATCTTCTAAGAGTTTGTGCTTTCAGCGGGTCCTGGGCGACAATTATTAGATTCCGATGCACCAGTGCAGGTTTACTGTATTCCTTGGACCTTCACATTGACGATGAAACACAGAAATCGCATCGGAATGGAATATAAAAGGCACAATACCGACTTAAGTACAAGAAGAGTTAATCTTCTAAGATTTTGTGCTTTGAGCGGCTCCTGGGAGACCAGTATTGGATTCCGATGCACCACTGCAGGTTTACTGTATCCCTTGGACCTTTACATTGATGATGAGACACAGCAATCGCATTGGAATTAAATATAAAAGACACAATGCCGACAAAAGTTCAAGAAGAAAGAATCTTCTAAGAGTTTGTGCTTTGAGCGGCCCCTGGGAGACCAGTATTAGATTCCGATGCACCAGTGCACGTTTACTGTATCCCTTGGACCTTCAAATTGACGATGAAACACAGAAGTCGCATCGGAATGGAATATAAAAGTCACAATGCCGACTTAAGTATAAGAAGTGTGACTCTTCTATGAGTTTGTGCTTTTAGCGGATCCTGGGAGACCAGTATTAGATTCCGATGCACCAGTGCAGGTTTACTGTATCCCTTGGACCATCACATTGACGATGAAACACAGAAATCGCATCGCAATTGAATATAAAAGGCACAATGCCAACTTAAGTACAAGAAGAGTGAGTCTTCTAAGAGTTTGTGCTTTGAGCGGCTCCTGAGAGACCAGTATTAGATTCCGATGCACCAGTGCAGGTTTACTGTATCCCTTGGACCTTCACATTGACGATGAAACATAGAAATCGCGTCGGAATTGAATATAAAAGGCACAATGCCGACTTAAGAACAAGAAGAGTGAATCTTCTGAGAGTTTGTGCTTCGAGCGGCTCCTGGGAGACCAGTATTAGATTGCGATGCACCAGTGCAGGTTTACTTTATCCCTTGGACTTTCCCATTGACGATGAAACACAGAAATCGCATCGGAATTGAATATAAAAGGCACAATGCCTACTTAAGTACATGAAGAGTGAATCTTCTAAGAGTTTGTGCTTTGAGCGGGTCCTGGGAGACAATTATTAGATTCCGATGCACCAGTGCAGGTTTACTGTATCCCTTGAACCTTCACATTGACGATGAAACACAGAAATCGCATCGGAATTGAATATAAAAGACACAATGCCGACTCAAGTATAAGAAGAGTGATTCTTCTATGTGTTTGTGCTTTGAGCGGCTCCTGGGAGACCAGTATTAGATTCCGATGCACCAGTGCAGGTTAACTGTATCCCTTGGAACTTCACATTGACGATGAAACACAGAAATCGCATCGGAATTGAATATAAAAGACACAATGCCGACTTAAGTATAAGAGGAGTGAATCTTCTAAGAGTTTGTGCTTTGAGCGGCTCCTGGGAGACCAGTATTGGATTCCGATGCACCACTGCAGGTTTTCTGTACCCTTGGACCTTTACATTGATGATGAGACACAGCAATCGCATCGGAATTAAATATAAAAGACACAATGCCGACAAAAGTTCAAGAAGAAAGAATCTTCTAAGAGTTTGTGCTTTTTGCGGCCCCTGGGAGACCAGCATTAGATTCCGATGCACCAGTGCAGGTTTACTGTATCCCTTGGACCTTCACATTGACGATGAAACACAGAAATCGCATCGGAATTGAATATAAAAGACACAATGCCGACTTAAGTATAAGAAGAGTGACTCTTCTATGAGTTTGTGCTTTGAGCGGATCCTGGGAGACAAGTATTAGATTCCGATGCACCAGTGCAGGTTTACTGTATCCTTTGGACCTTCACATTGACGGTGAAACACAGAAATCGCATCGGAATTGAATATAAAAAGCACAATGCCGACTTAAGTAGAAGTGAATCTTGTAAGAGTTTGTGCTTTGAGCGGTTCCTGGGAGACCAGTATTAGATTCCTATACACCAGTGCAGTTTTATTGTATCCCTTGGACCTTCACATTGACGATGAAACACAGAAATCGCATTGGAATTGAATATAAAAAGCACAATGCCGACTTAAGTATAAGAAGAGTCAATCTTGCAAGAGTTTGTGCTTTGAGCGGCTCCTGGGAGACCAGTATTAGATTCCGATGCACCAGTGCAGGTTTACTGTATCCCTTCGACGTTCACATTGACGATGAAACATAGAAATCGCATCGGATTTGAATAGAAAGGGCACAATGCCGACTTAAGCACAAGAAGAGTGAATCTTCAAAGATTTTGTGCTTTGAGCGGCTCCTGGGAGACCAGTATTAGATTCCGATGCACCAGTGCAGGTTTACTGTATCCCTTGGACCTTCACATTGACGATGAAACATAGAAATCGCATCGGATTTGAATATAAAAGGCACAATGCCGACTTAAGTACAAGAAGAGTGAATCTTCTAAGAGTTTGTGGTTTGAGCGGCTCCTGGGATACCAGTATTAGATTCCGATGCACCAGTGCACGTTTACTGTATCCCTTGGACCTTCACATTAACGATGAAACACAGAAATCGCATCGGAATTGAATATAAAAAGCACAATGCCGACTTAAGTAGAAGAAGAGTGAATCTTGTAAGAGTTTGAGATTTGAGCGGCTCCTGGGAGACCAGTATTAGATTCCGATGCACCAGTGCAGGTTTACTGTATCCCTTGGACCTTCACATTGACGATGAAACACAGAAATCGCATCGGAATTGAATATAAAAGGCACAATGCCTACTTAAGTACATGAAGAGTGAATCTTCTAAGAGTTTGTGCTTTGAGCGGGTCCTGGGAGACAATTATTAGATTCCGATGCACCAGTGCAGGTTTACTGTATCCCTTGAACCTTCACATTGACGATGAAACACAGAAATCGCATCGGAATTGAATATAAAAGACACAATGCCGACTCAAGTATAAGAAGAGTGATTCTTCTATGTGTTTGTGCTTTGAGCGGCTCCTGGGAGACCAGTATTAGATTCCGATGCACCAGTGCAGGTTAACTGTATCCCTTGGACCTTCACATTGACGATGAAACACAGAAATCGCATCGGAATTGAATATAAAAGACACAATGCCGACTTAAGTATAAGAAGAGTGAATCTTCTAAGAGTTTGTGCTTTGAGCGGCTCCTGGGAGACCAGTATTGGATTCCGATGCACCACTGCAGGTTTTCTGTACCCTTGGACCTTTACATTGATGATGAGACACAGCAATCGCATCGGAATTAAATATAAAAGACACAATGCCGACAAAAGTTCAAGAAGAAAGAATCTTCTAAGAGTTTGTGCTTTTTGCGGCCCCTGGGAGACCAGCATTAGATTCCGATGCACCAGTGCAGGTTTACTGTATCCCTTGGACCTTCACATTGACGATGAAACACAGAAATCGCATCGGAATTGAATATAAAAGACACAATGCCGACTTAAGTATAAGAAGAGTGACTCTTCTATGAGTTTGTGCTTTGAGCGGATCCTGGGAGACAAGTATTAGATTCCGATGCACCAGTGCAGGTTTACTGTATCCTTTGGACCTTCACATTGACGGTGAAACACAGAAATCGCATCGGAATTGAATATAAAAAGCACAATGCCGACTTAAGTAGAAGTGAATCTTGTAAGAGTTTGTGCTTTGAGCGGTTCCTGGGAGACCAGTATTAGATTCCTATACACCAGTGCAGTTTTACTGTATCCCTTGGACCTTCACATTGACGATGAAACACAGAAATCGCATTGGAATTGAATATAAAAAGCACAATGCCGACTTAAGTATAAGAAGAGTCAATCTTGCAAGAGTTTGTGCTTTGAGCGGCTCCTGGGAGACCAGTATTAGATTCCGATGCACCAGTGCAGGTTTACTGTATCCCTTCGACGTTCACATTGACGATGAAACATAGAAATCGCATCGGATTTGAATAGAAAGGGCACAATGCCGACTTAAGCACAAGAAGAGTGAATCTTCAAAGATTTTGTGCTTTGAGCGGCTCCTGGGAGACCAGTATTAGATTCCGATGCACCAGTGCACGTTTACTGTATCCCTTGGACCTTCACATTGACGATGAAACACAGAAATCGCATCGGAATTGAATATAAAAGACACAATGCCGACTTAAGTATAAGAAGAGTGACTCTTCTATGAGTTTCTGCTTTGAGCGGCTCCTGGGAGACCAATATTAGATTCCGATGCACCAGTGCACGTTTACTGTATCCCTTGGACCTTCACATTAACGATGAAACACAGAAATCGCATCGGAATTGAATATAAAAAGCACAATGCCGACTTAAGTAGAAGAAGAGTGAATCTTGTAAGAGTTTGTGATTTGAGCGGCTCCTGGGAGACCAGTATTGGATTCCGATGCACCAGTGCAGGTTTACTGTATCCCTTGGACCTTCACATTGAGAATGAAACACAGAAATCGCATCGGAATTGAATATAAAATGCACAATGCAGACTTAAGTACAAGAAGAGTGAATATTCTAAGAGTTTGTGCTATGAGCGGCTCCTGGGAGACCAGTATTAGATTCCGATGCACCAGTGCAGGTTTACTGTATCCCTTGGACCTTCACATTGACGACGAAACACAGAAATCGCATCGGAATTGAATTTAAAAGGCACAATGACTACTTAAGTACATGAAGAGTGAATCTTCTAAGAGTTTGTGCTTTCAGCGGGTCCTGGGCGACAATTATTAGATTCCGATGCACCAGTGCAGGTTTACTGTATTCCTTGGACCTTCACATTGACGATGAAACACAGAAATTGCATCGGAATGGAATATAAAAGGCACAATACCGACTTAAGTACAAGAAGAGTTAATCTTCTAAGAGTTTGTGCTTTGAGCGGCTCCTGGGAGACCAGTATTGGATTCCGATGCCCCACTGCAGGTTTACTGTATCCCTTGGACCTTTACATTGATGATGAGACACAGCAATCGCATCGGAATTAAATATAAAAGACACAATGCCGACAAAAGTTCAAGAAGAAAGAATCTTCTAAGAGTTTGTGGTTTGAGCGGCCCCTGGGAGACCAGTATTAGATTCCGATGCACCAGTGCACGTTTACTGTATCCCTTGGACCTTCAAATTGACGATGAAACACAGAAATCGCATCGGAATGGAATATAAAAGACACAATGCCGACTTAAGTATAAGAAGTGTGACTCTTCTATGAGTTTGTGCTTTTAGCGGATCCTGGGAGACCAGTATTAGATTCCGATGCACCAGTGCAGGTTTACTGTATCCCTTGGACCTTCACATTGACGGTGAAACACAGAAATCGCATCGGAATTGAATATAAAAACCACAATGCCGACTTAAGTAGAAGTGAATCTTGTAAGAGTTTGTGCTTTGAGCGGCTCCTGGGAGACCAGTATTAGATTCCGATGCACCAGTGCAGTTTTACTGTATCCCTTGGACCTTCACATTGACGATGAAACACAGAAATCGCATTGGAATTGAATATAAAAAGCACAATGCCGACTTAAGTATAAGAAGAGTGAATCTTGTAAGAGTTTGTGCTTTGAGCTGCTCCTGCGAGACCAGTATTAGATTCCGATGCACCAGTGCACGTTTACTGTATCCCTTGGACCTTCACATTGACGATGAAACACAGAAATCGCATCGGAATTGAATATAAAGACACAATGCCGACTTAAGTATAAGAAGAGTGACTCTTCTATCAGTTTGTGCTTCGAGCGGCTCCTGGGAGACCAGTATTAGATTCCGATGCACCAGTCCAGGTTTACTGTATCCCTTGGACCTTCAGATTGACGATGAAACACAGAAATCGCATCGGAATTGAATATAAAAAGCACAATGCCGACTTAAGTAGAAGAAGAGTGAATCTTGTAAGAGTTTGTGCTTTGAGCGGCTCCTGGGAGACCAGTATTAGATTCCGATGCACCAGTGCAGGTTTACTGTATCCCTTGGACCTTCACATTGACGATGAAACACAGAAATCGCATCGGAATTGAATATAAGAGGCACAAGGCCGACTTAGGTACAAGAAGTGTGAATCTTCTAAGAGTTTGTGATTTGAGCGGCTCCTGGGAGACCAGTATTAGATTCCGATGCACCAGTGCAGGTTTACTGTATCCCTTGGACCTTCACATTGACGATTAAACACAGAAATCACATTGGAATTGAATATAAAAGGCAGAATGCCGACGTAAGTACAAGAAGAGTTAATCTTCTAAGAGTTTGTGCTGTGAGCGGCTCCTGGGAGACCAGTATTAGATTCCGATGCACCAGTGCAGGTTTACTGTATCCCTTGGACCTTCACATTGAGGATGAAACACAGAAATCGCATCGCAATTGAATATAAAAGGACAATGCCGACTTAAGTACAAGAAGAGTGAATCTTCCAAGAGTTTGTGCTTTGAGCGGCTCCTGGGAGACCAGTATTAGATTCCGATGCAACAGTGCAGGTTTACTGTATTCCTTGGACCTTCACATTGACGATGAAACACAGAAATCGTAGCGGAATTGAATATAAAAAGCACAATGCCGACTTAAGGAGAAGAAGAGTGAATCTTGTAAGAGTTTGTGCTTTGTGCGGCTCCTGGGAGACCAGTATTAGATTCCGATGCACCAGTGCAGTTTTACTGTATCCCTTGGACCTTCGCATTGACGATGAAACACAGAAATCGCATCGGAATTGAATATAAAAAGCACAATGCCGACTTAAGTATAAGAAGAGTGAATCTTGTAAGAGTTTGTGCTTTGAGCTGCTCCTGGGAGACCAGTATTAGATTCCGATGCACCAGTGCACGTTTACTGTATCCCTTGGACCTTCACATTGACGATGAAACACAGAAATCGCATCGGAATTGAATATAAAAGACACAATGCCGACTTAAGTATAAGAAGAGTGACTCTTCTATGAGTTTGTGCTTCGAGCGGCTCCTGGGAGACCAGTATTAGATTCCGATGCACCAGTGCAGGTTTACTGTATCCCGTGGACCTTCAGATTGACGATGAAACACAGAAATCGCATCGGAATTGAATATAAAAAGCACAATGCCGACTTAAGTAGAAGAAGAGTGAATCTTGTAAGAGTTTGTGCTTTGAGCGGCTCCTGGGAGACCAGTATTAGATTCCGATGCACCAGTGCAGGTTTACTGTATCCCTTGGACCTTCACATTTACGATGAAGCATAGAAATCGCATCGGATTTGAATATAAAAGGCACAATGCCGACTTAAGTACAAGAAGAGTGAATCTTCTAAGAGTTTCTGCTTTGAGCGGCTCCTGGAAGACCAGTATTAGATTCCGATGCACCAGTGCAGGTTTACTGTATCCCTTGGACCTTCACATTGACGATGAAACACAGAAATCGCATCGGAATTGAATATAAGAGGCACAATGCCGACTTAAGTTTAAGAAGAGTGAATCTTCTAAGAGTTTGTGGTTTGAGCGGCTCCTGGGAGACCAGTATCAGATTCCGATGCACCAGTGCTGGTTTACTGTATCCCTTGGACCTTCGCATTGACGATAAAACACAGAAATCACATTGGAATTGAATATAAAAGGCAGAATGCCGACTTAAGTACAAGAAGAGTGAATCTTCTAAGAGTTTGTGCTGTGAGCGGCTCCTGGGAGACCAGTATTAGATTCCGATACCCCAGTGCAGGTTTACTGTATCCCTTGGACCTTCACATTGACGATGAAACACAGAAATCGCATTGGAATTGAATATAAATGTCACAATTCCGACTTAAGTAGAAGAAGAGTGAATCTTCTAAGTGTTTGTGCTTTGAGCGGCTCCTGGGAGACCTGTATTGGATTCCGAAGCACCAGTGCAGGTTTACTGTATCCCTTGGACCTTCACATTGACGATGAAACACAGAAATCACATTGGAATTGAATATAAAAGGCAGAATGCCGACTTATGTACAAGAAGAGGGAATCTTCTAAGAGTTTGTGCTGTGAGCGGCTCCTGGGAGACCAGTATTAGATTCCGATGCCCCAGTGCAGGTTTACTGTATCCCTTGGACCTTCACATTGACGATGAAACACAGAAATCGCATGGGAATTGAATATAAATGTCACAATTCCGACTTAAGTAGAAGAAGAGCGAATCTTCTAAGTGTATGTGCTTTGAGCGGCTCCTGGGAGACCTGTATTGGATTCCGATGCACCAGTGCAGGTTTACTGTATCCCTTGGACCTTCACATTGAGGATGAAACACAGAAATCGCATCGGAATTGAATATAAAAGTCACAATGCCTACTTAAGTACATGCAGAGTGAATCTTCTAAGAGTTTGTGCTTTGAGCGGCTCCTGGGAGACCAGTATTAGATTCCGATGCACCAGTGCAGGTTTACTGTATCCCTTAGACCTACACATTGACGATGAGACACAGCAATCGCATCGGAATTAAATATAAAAGACACAATGCCGACAAAAGTTCAAGAAGAAAGAATGTTCTAAGAGTTTGTGCTTTGAGCGGCCCCTGGGAGACCAGTATTAGATTCCGATGCACCAGTGCACGTTTACTGAATCTCTTGGACCTTCACATTGACGATGAAACACAGAAATCGCATCGGAATTGAATATAAAAGACACAATGCCGACTTAAGTATAAGAAGAGTGACTCTTCTATGAGTTTGTGCTTTTAGCGGATCCTGGGAGACCAGTATTAGATTCCGATGCACCAGTGCAGGTTTACTGTATCCCTTGGACCTTCACATTGACGGTGAAACACAGAAATCGCATCGGAATTGAATTTAAAAAGCACAATGCCGACTTAAGTAGAAGTGAATCTTGTAAGAGTTTGTGCTTTGAGCGGCTCCTGGGAGACCAGTATTAGATTCCGATGCACCAGTGGAGTTTTACTGTATCCCTTGGACCTTCACATTGACGATGTAACACAGAAATCGCATCGGAATTGAATATAAAAAGCACAATGACGACTTAAGTATAAGAAGAGTGAATCTTGTAAGAGTTTGAGCTTTGAGCTGCTCCTGGGAGACCAGTATTAGATTCCGATGCACCAGTGCACGTTTACTGTATCCCTTGGACCTTCACATTGACGATGAAACACAGAAATCGCATCGGAATTGAATATAAAAGACACAATGCCGACTTAAGTATAAGAAGAGTGACTCTTCTATGAGTTTGTGCTTCGAGCGGCTCCTGGGAGACCAGTATTAGATTCCGATGCGCCAGTGCAGGTTTACTGTATCCCTTGGACCTTCAGATTGACGATGAAACACAGAAATCGCATCGGAATT
The DNA here is from genome assembly GCF_023898315.1 of Schistocerca nitens. Lineage (NCBI taxonomy): Eukaryota > Metazoa > Arthropoda > Insecta > Orthoptera > Acrididae > Schistocerca > Schistocerca nitens. Next base: position 35,219,638 of record NC_064618.1, on the reverse strand, counting down.
GAATATAAAAAGCACAATGCCGACTTAAGTAGAAGAAGATTGAATCTTGTAAGAGTTTGAGCTTTGAGCGGCTCCTGGGAGACCAGTATTAGATTCCGATGCACCAGTGCAGGTTTACTGTATCCCTTGGACCTTCACATTGACGATGAAGCATAGAAATCGCATCGGATTTGAATATAAAAGGCACAATGCCGACTTAAGTACAAGAAGAGTGAATCTTCTAAGAGTTTCTGCTTTGAGCGGCTCCTGGAAGACCAGTATTAGATTCCGATGCACCAGTGCAGGTTTACTGTATCCCTTGGACCTTCACATTGACGATGAAACACATTAATCGCATCGGAATTGAATATAAGAGGCACAATGCCTACTTAAGTACAAGAAGAGTGAATCTTCTAAGAGTTTGTGGTTTGAGCGGCTCCTGGGAGACCAGTATTAGATTCCGATGCACCAGTGCAGGTTTACTGTATCCCTTGGACCTTCGCATTGACGATAAAACACAGAAATCGCATCGGAATTGAATATAAAAGGCACAATGCCGACTTAAGTACAAGAAGAGTGAATCTTCTAAGAGTTTGTGCTTTGAGCGGCTCCTGGGAGACCAGTATTAGATTCCGATGCACCAGTGCAGGTATACTGTATCCCTTGGACCTTCACATTGACGATGAAACACAGAAATCACATTGGAATTGAATATAAAAGGCAGAATGCCGACTTAAATACAAGAAGAGTGAATCTTCTAAGAGTTTGTGTTGTGAGCGGCTCCTGGGAGACCAGTATTAGATTCCGATGCCCCAGTGCAGGTTTACTGTATCCCTTGGACCTTCACATTGACGATGAAACACAGAAATCGCATTGGAATTGAATATAAATGTCACAATTCCGACTTAAGTAGAAGAAGAGTGAATCTTCTAAGAGTTTGTGCTTTGAGCGGCTCCTGGGAGACCTGTATTGGACTCCGATGCACTAGTGCAGGTTTACTGTATCCCTTGGACCTTCACATTGAGGATGAAATACAGAAATCGCATCGGAATTGAATATAAAAGGCACAATGCCTACTTAAGTACATGAAGAGTGAATCTTCTAAGAGTTTGTGCATTGAGCGGCTCCTGGGTGACCAGTATTAGATTCCGATGCACCAGTGCAGGTTTACTGTATCCCTTAGACCTACACATTGACGATGAAACACAGAAATCGCATCGGAATTGAATATAAAAGGCACAATGGCAACATAAGTACAAGAAGAGTGAATCTTCTGAGAGTTTGTGCTTTTGAGCGGCTCCTGGGAGACCAGTATTAGATTCCGATGCCCCAGTGCAGGTTTACTGTATCCCTTGGACCTTCACATTGACGATGAAACACAGAAATCGCATTGGAATTGAATATAAATGTCACAATTCCGACTTAAGTAGAAGAAGAGCGAATCTTCTAAGTGTATGTGCTTTGAGCGGCTCCTGGGAGACCTGTATTGGATTCCGATGCACCAGTGCAGGTTTACTGTATCCCTTGGACCTTCACATTGAGGATGAAACACAGAAATCGCATCGGAATTGAATATAAAAGGCACAATGCCTACTTAAGTACATGAAGAGTGAATCTTCTAAGAGTTTGTGCTTTGAGCGGCTCCTGGGAGACCAGTATTAGATTCCGATGCACCAGTGCAGGTTTACTGTATCCCTTAGTTCTACACATTGACGATGAGACACAGCAATCGCATCGGAATTAAATATAAAAGACACAATGCCGACAAAAGTTCAAGAAGAAAGAATGTTCTAAGAGTTTGTGCTTTGAGCGGCCCCTGGGAGACCAGTATTAGATTCCGATGCACCAGTGCACGTTTACTGAATCTCTTGGACGTTCACATTGACGATGAAACACAGAAATCGCATCGGAATTGAATATAAAACACACAATGCCGACTTAAGTATAAGAAGAGTGACTCTTCTATGAGTTTGTGCTTTTAGCGGATCCTGGGAGACCAGTATTAGATTCCGATGCACCAGTGCAGGTTTACTGTACCCCCTGGACCTTCACATTGACGGTGAAACACAGAAATCGCATCGGAATTGAATATAAAAAGCACAATGCCGACTTAAGTAGAAGTGAATCTTGTTAGAGGTTGTGCTTTGAGCGGCTCCTGGGAGACCAGTATTAGATTCCGATGCACCAGTGGAGTTTTACTGTATTCCTTGGACCTTCACATTGACGATGTAACACAGAAATCGCATCGGAATTGAATATAAAAAGCACAATGCCGACTTAAGTATAAGAAGAGTGAATCTTGTAAGAGTTTGTGCTTTGAGCTGCTCCTGGGAGACCAGTATTAGATTCCGATGCACCAGTGCGCGTTTACTGTATCCCTTGGACCTTCACATTGACGATGAAACACAGAAATCGCATCGGAATTGAATATAAAAGACACAATGCCGACTTAAGTATAAGAAGAGTGACTCTTCTATGAGTTTGTGCTTCGAGCGGCTCCTGGGAGACCAGTATTAGATTCCGATGCACCAGTGCAGGTTTACTGTATCCCTTGGACCTTCAGATTGACGATGAAACACAGAAATCGCATCGGAATTGAATATAAAAAGCACAATTCCGACTTAAGTAGAAGAAGAGTGAATCTTGTAAGAGTTTGTGCTTTGAGCGGCTCCTGGGAGACCAGTATTAGATTCCGATGCACCAGTGCAGGTTTACTGTATCCCTTGGACCTTCACATTGACGGTGAAACACAGAAATCGCATCGGAATTGAATATTAAAAGCACAATGCCGACTTAAGTAGAAGTGAATCTTGTAAGAGTTTGTGCTTTGAGCGGCTCCTGGGAGACCAGTATTAGATTCCGATGCACCAGTGGAGTTTTACTGTATCCCTTGGACCTTCACATTGACGATGTAACACAGAAATCGCATCGGAATTGAATATAAAAAGCACAATGCGAATTAAGTATAAGAAGAGTGAATCTTGTGAGAGTTTGAGCTTTGAGCTGCTCCTGGGAGACCAGTATTAGATTCCGATGCACCAGTGCACGTTTACTGTATCCCTTGGACCTTCACATTGACGATGAAACACAGAAATCGCATCGGAATTGAATATAAAAGACACAATGCCGACTTAAGTATAAGAAGAGTGACTCTTCTATGAGTTTGTGCTTCGAGGGGCTCCTGGGAGACCAGTATTAGATTCCGATGCACCAGTGCAGGTTTACTGTATCCCTTGGACCTTCAGATTGACGATGAAACACAGAAATCGCATCGGAATTGAATATAAAAAGCACAATGCCGACTTAAGTAGAAGAAGAGTGAATCTTGTAAGAGTTTGTGCTTTGAGCGGCTCCTGGGAGACTAGTATTAGATTCCGATGCACCAGTGCAGGTTTACTGTATCCCTTGGACCTTCACATTGACGATGAAGCATAGAAATCGCATCGGATTTGAATATAAAAGGCACAATGCCGACTTAAGTACAAGAAGAGTGAATCTTCTAAGAGTTTCTGCTCTGAGCGGCTCCTGGAAGACCAGTATTAGATTCCGATGCACCAGTGCAGGTTTACTGTATCCCTTGGACCTTCACATTGACGATGAAACACAGAAATCGCATCGGAATTGAATATAAGAGGCACAATGCCTACTTAAGTACAAGAAGAGTGAATCTTCTAAGAGTTTGTGGTTTGAGCGGCTCCTGGGAGACCAGTATTAGATTCCGATGCACCAGTGCAGGTTTACTGTATCCCTTGGATCTTCGCATTGACGATAAAACACAGAAATCGCATCGGAATTGAATATAAAAGGCACAATGCCGACTTAAGTACAAGAAGAGTGAATCTTCTAAGAGTTTGTGCTTTGAGCGGCTCCTGGGAGACCAGTATTAGATTCCGATGCACCAGTGCAGGTTTACTGTATCCCTTGGACCTTCACATTGACGATGAAACACAGAAATCACATTGGAATTGAATATAAAAGGCAGAATGCCGACTTAAATACAAGAAGAGTGAATCATCTAAGAGTTTGTGTTGTGAGCGGCTCCTGGGAGACCAGTATTAGATTCCGATGCCCCAGTGCAGGTTTACTGTATCCCTTGGACCTTCACATTGACGATGAAACACAGAAATCGCATTGGAATTGAATATAAATGTCACAATTCCGACTTAAGTAGAAGAAGAGTGAATCTTCTAAGAGTTTGTGCTTTGAGCGGCTCCTGGGAGACCTGTATTGGATTCCGATGCACCAGTGCAGGTTTACTGTATCCCTTGGACCTTCACATTGAGGATGAAATACAGAATTCGCATCGGAATTGAATATAAAAGGCACAATGCCTACTTAAGTACATGAAGAGTGAATCTTCTAAGAGTTTGTGCTTTGAGCGGCTCCTGGGAGACCAGTATTAGATTCCGATGCACCAGTGCCGGTTTACTGTACCCCTTAGACCTACACATTGACGATGAAACACAGAAATCGCATCGGAATTGAATATAAAAGGCACAATGGCAACATAAGTACAAGAAGAGTGAATCTTCTGAGAGTTTGTGCTTTTGAGCGGCTCCTGGGAGACCAGTATTAGATTCCGATACCCCAGTGCAGGTTTACTGTATCCCTTGGACCTTCACATTGACGATGAAACACAGAAATCGCATTGGAATTGAATATAAATGTCACAATTCCGACTTAAGTAGAAGAAGAGTGAATCTTCTAAGTGTTTGTGCTTTGAGCGGCTCCTGGGAGACCTGTATTGGATTCCGAAGCACCAGTGCAGGTTTACTGTATCCCTTGGACCTTCACATTGACGATGAAACACAGAAATCACATTGGAATTGAATATAAAAGGCAGAATGCCGACTTATGTACAAGAAGAGGGAATCTTCTAAGAGTTTGTGCTGTGAGCGGCTCCTGGGAGACCAGTATTAGATTCCGATGCCCCAGTGCAGGTTTACTGTATCCCTTGGACCTTCACATTGACGATGAAACACAGAAATCGCATGGGAATTGAATATAAATGTCACAATTCCGACTTAAGTAGAAGAAGAGCGAATCTTCTAAGTGTATGTGCTTTGAGCGGCTCCTGGGAGACCTGTATTGGATTCCGATGCACCAGTGCAGGTTTACTGTATCCCTTGGACCTTCACATTGAGGATGAAACACAGAAATCGCATCGGAATTGAATATAAAAGTCACAATGCCTACTTAAGTACATGCAGAGTGAATCTTCTAAGAGTTTGTGCTTTGAGCGGCTCCTGGGAGACCAGTATTAGATTCCGATGCACCAGTGCAGGTTTACTGTATCCCTTAGACCTACACATTGACGATGAGACACAGCAATCGCATCGGAATTAAATATAAAAGACACAATGCCGACAAAAGTTCAAGAAGAAAGAATGTTCTAAGAGTTTGTGCTTTGAGCGGCCCCTGGGAGACCAGTATTAGATTCCGATGCACCAGTGCACGTTTACTGAATCTCTTGGACCTTCACATTGACGATGAAACACAGAAATCGCATCGGAATTGAATATAAAAGACACAATGCCGACTTAAGTATAAGAAGAGTGACTCTTCTATGAGTTTGTGCTTTTAGCGGATCCTGGGAGACCAGTATTAGATTCCGATGCACCAGTGCAGGTTTACTGTATCCCTTGGACCTTCACATTGACGGTGAAACACAGAAATCGCATCGGAATTGAATATAAAAAGCACAATGCCGACTTAAGTAGAAGTGAATCTTGTAAGAGTTTGTGCTTTGAGCGGCTCCTGGGAGACCAGTATTAGATACCGATGCACCAGTGGAGTTTTACTGTATCCCTTGGACCTTCACATTGACGATGTAACACAGAAATCGCATCGGAATTGAATATAAAAAGCACAATGACGACTTAAGTATAAGAAGAGTGAATCTTGTAAGAGTTTGAGCTTTGAGCTGCTCCTGGGAGACCAGTATTAGATTCCGATGCACCAGTGCACGTTTACTGTATCCCTTGGACCTTCACATTGACGATGAAACACAGAAATCGCATCGGAATTGAATATAAAAGACACAATGCCGACTTAAGTATAAGAAGAGTGACTCTTCTATGAGTTTGTGCTTCGAGCGGCTCCTGGGAGACCAGTATTAGATTCCGATGCACCAGTGCAGGTTTACTGTATCCCTTGGACCTTCAGATTGACGATGAAACACAGAAATCGCATCGGAATTGAATATAAAAAGCACAATGCCGACTTAAGTAGAAGAAGATTGAATCTTGTAAGAGTTTGAGCTTTGAGCGGCTCCTGGGAGACCAGTATTAGATTCCGATGCACCAGTGCAGGTTTACTGTATCCCTTGGACCTTCACATTGACGATGAAGCATAGAAATCGCATCGGATTTGAATATAAAAGGCACAATGCCGACTTAAGTACAAGAAGAGTGAATCTTCTAAGAGTTTCTGCTTTGAGCGGCTCCTGGAAGACCAGTATTAGATTCCGATGCACCAGTGCAGGTTTACTGTATCCCTTGGACCTTCACATTGACGATGAAACACATTAATCGCATCGGAATTGAATATAAGAGGCACAATGCCTACTTAAGTACTAGAAGAGTGAATCTTCTAAGAGTTTGTGGTTTGAGCGGCTCCTGGGAGACCAGTATTAGATTCCGATGCACCAGTGCAGGTTTACTATATCCCTTGGACCTTCGCATTGACGATAAAACACAGAAATCGCATCGGAATTGAATATAAAAGGCACAATGCCGACTTAAGTACAAGAAGAGTGAATCTTCTAAGAGTTTGTGCTTTGAGCGGCTCCTGGGAGACCAGTATTAGATTCCGATGCACCAGTGCAGGTTTACTGTATCCCTTGGACCTTCACATTGACGATGAAACACAGAAATCACATTGGAATTGAATATAAAAGGCAGAATGCCGACTTAAATACAAGAAGAGTGAATCTTCTAAGAGTTTGTGTTGTGAGCGGCTCCTGGGAGACCAGTATTAGATTCCGATGCCCCAGTGCAGGTTTACTGTATCCCTTGGACCTTCACATTGACGATGAAACACAGAAATCGCATTGGAATTGAATATAAATGTCACAATTCCGACTTAAGTAGAAGAAGAGTGAATCTTCTAAGAGTTTGTGCTTTGAGCGGCTCCTGGGAGACCTGTATTGGACTCCGATGCACCAGTGCAGGTTTACTGTATCCCTTGGACCTTCACATTGAGGATGAAATACAGAAATCGCATCGGAATTGAATATAAAAGGCACAATGCCTACTTAAGTACATGAAGAGTGAATCTTCTAAGAGTTTGTGCATTGAGCGGCTCCTGGGTGACCAGTATTAGATTCCGATGCACCAGTGCAGGTTTACTGTATCCCTTAGACCTACACATTGACGATGAAACACAGAAATCGCATCGGAATTGAATATAAAAGGCACAATGGCAACATAAGTACAAGAAGAGTGAATCTTCTGAGAGTTTGTGCTTTTGAGCGGCTCCTGGGAGACCAGTATTAGATTCCGATGCCCCAGTGCAGGTTTACTGTATCCCTTGGACCTTCACATTGACGATGAAACACAGAAATCGCATTGGAATTGAATATAAATGTCACAATTCCGACTTAAGTAGAAGAAGAGCGAATCTTCTAAGTGTATGTGCTTTGAGCGGCTCCTGGGAGACCTGTATTGGATTCCGATGCACCAGTGCAGGTTTACTGTATCCCTTGGACCTTCACATTGAGGATGAAACACAGAAATCGCATCGGAATTGAATATAAAAGGCACAATGCCTACTTAAGTACATGAAGAGTGAATCTTCTAAGAGTTTGTGCTTTGAGCGGCTCCTGGGAGACCAGTATTAGATTCCGATGCACCAGTGCAGGTTTACTGTATCCCTTAGTTCTACACATTGACGATGAGACACAGCAATCGCATCGGAATTAAATATAAAAGACACAATGCCGACAAAAGTTCAAGAAGAAAGAATGTTCTAAGAGTTTGTGCTTTGAGCGGCCCCTGGGAGACCAGTATTAGATTCCGATGCACCAGTGCACGTTTACTGAATCTCTTGGACGTTCACATTGACGATGAAACACAGAAATCGCATCGGAATTGAATATAAAAGACACAATGCCGACTTAAGTATAAGAAGAGTGACTCTTCTATGAGTTTGTGCTTTTAGCGGATCCTGGGAGACCAGTATTAGATTCCGATGCACCAGTGCAGGTTTACTGTACCCCCTGGACCTTCACATTGACGGTGAAACACAGAAATCGCATCGGAATTGAATATAAAAAGCACAATGCCGACTTAAGTAGAAGTGAATCTTGTTAGAGGTTGTGCTTTGAGCGGCTCCTGGGAGACCAGTATTAGATTCCGATGCACCAGTGGAGTTTTACTGTATTCCTTGGACCTTCACATTGACGATGTAACACAGAAATCGCATCGGAATTGAATATAAAAAGCACAATGCCGACTTAAGTATAAGAAGAGTGAATCTTGTAAGAGTTTGTGCTTTGAGCTGCTCCTGGGAGACCAGTATTAGATTCCGATGCACCAGTGCGCGTTTACTGTATCCCTTGGACCTTCACATTGACGATGAAACACAGAAATCGCATCGGAATTGAATATAAAAGACACAATGCCGACTTAAGTATAAGAAGAGTGACTCTTCTATGAGTTTGTGCTTCGACCGGCTCCTGGGAGACCAGTATTAGATTCCGATGCACCAGTGCAGGTTTACTGTATCCCTTGGACCTTCAGATTGACGATGAAACACAGAAATCGCATCGGAATTGAATATAAAAAGCACAATGCCGACTTAAGTAGAAGAAGAGTGAATCTTGTAAGAGTTTGTGCTTTGAGCGGCTCTTGGGAGACCAGTATTAGATTCCGATGCACCAGTGCAGGTTTACTGTATCCCTTGGACCTTCACATTGACGGTGAAACACAGAAATCGCATCGGAATTGAATATTAAAAGCACAATGCCGACTTAAGTAGAAGTGAATCTTGTAAGAGTTTGTGCTTTGAGCGGCTCCTGGGAGACCAGTATTAGATTCCGATGCACCAGTGGAGTTTTACTGTATCCCTTGGACCTTCACATTGACGATGTAACACAGAAATCGCATCGGAATTGAATATAAAAAGCACAATGCGAATTAAGTATAAGAAGAGTGAATCTTGTAAGAGTTTGAGCTTTGAGCTGCTCCTGGGAGACCAGTATTAGATTCCGATGCACCAGTGCACGTTTACTGTATCCCTTGGACCTTCACATTGACGATGAAACACAGAAATCGCATCGGAATTGAATATAAAAGACACAATGCCGACTTAAGTATAAGAAGAGTGACTCTTCTATGAGTTTGTGCTTCGAGCGGCTCCTGGGAGACCAGTATTAGATTCCGATGCACCAGTGCAGGTTTACTGTATCCCTTGGACCTTCAGATTGACGATGAAACACAGAAATCGCTTCGGAATTGAATATAAAAAGCACAATGCCGACCTAAGTAGAAGAAGAGTGAATCTTGTAAGAGTTTGTGCTTTGAGCGGCTCCTGGGAGACCAGTATTAGATTCCGATGCACCAGTGCAGGTTTACTGTATCCCTTGGACCTTCACATTGACGATGAAGCATAGAAATCGCATCGGATTTGAATATAAAAGGCACAATGCCGACTTAAGTACAAGAAGAGTGAATCTTCTAAGAGTTTCTGCTTTGAGCGGCTCCTGGAAGACCAGTATTAGATTCCGATGCACCAGTGCAGGTTTACTGTATCCCTTGGACCTTCACATTGACGATGAAACACAGAAATCACATTGGAATTGAATATAAAAGGCAGAATGCCGACTTAAATACAAGAAGAGTGAATCTTCTAAGAGTTTGTGTTGTGAGCGGCTCCTGGGAGACCAGTATTAGATTCCGATGCCCCAGTGCAGGTTTACTGTATCCCTCGGACCTTCACATTGACGATGAAACACAGAAATCGCATTGGAATTGAATATAAATGTCACAATTCCGACTTAAGTAGAAGAAGAGTGAATCTTCTAAGAGTTTGTGCTTTGAGCGGCTCCTGGGAGACCTGTATTGGACTCCGATGCACCAGTGCAGGTTTACTGTATCCCTTGGACCTTCACATTGAGGATGAAATACAGAAATCGCATCGGAATTGAATATAAAAGGCACAATGCCTACTTAAGTACATGAAGAGTGAATCTTCTAAGAGTTTGTGCATTGAGCGGCTCCTGGGTGACCAGTATTAGATTCCGATGCACCAGTGCAGGTTTACTGTATCCCTTAGACCTACACATTGACGATGAAACACAGAAATCGCATCGGAATTGAATATAAAAGGCACAATGGCAACATAAGTACAAGAAGAGTGAATCTTCTGAGAGTTTGTGCTTTTGAGCGGCTCCTGGGAGACCAGTATTAGATTCCGATGCCCCAGTGCAGGTTTACTGTATCCCTTGGACCTTCACATTGACGATGAAACACAGAAATCGCATCGGAATTGAATATAAAAAGCACAATGCCGACTTAAGTATAAGAAGAGTGAATCTTGTAAGAGTTTGTGCTTTGAGCTGCTCCTGGGAGACCAGTATTAGATTCCGATGCACCAGTGCGCGTTTACTGTATCCCTTGGACCTTCACATTGACGATGAAACACAGAAATCGCATCGGAATTGAATATAAAAAGCACAATGCCGACTTAAGTAGAAGAAGAGTGAATCTTGTAAGAGTTTGTGCTTTGAGCGGCTCCTGGGAGACCAGTATTAGATTCCGATGCACCAGTGCAGGTTTACTGTATCCCTTGGACCTTCACATTGACGGTGAAACACAGAAATCGCATCGGAATTGAATATAAAAAGCACAATGCCGACTTAAGTAGAAGTGAATCTTGTAAGAGTTTGTGCTTTGAGCGGCTCCTGGGAGACCAGTATTAGATTCCGATGCACCAGTGGAGTTTTACTGTATCCCTTGGACCTTCACATTGACGATGTAACACAGAAATCGCATCGGAATTGAATATAAAAAGCACAATGCGAATTAAGTATAAGAAGAGTGAATCTTGTAAGAGTTTGAGCTTTGAGCTGCTCCTGGGAGACCAGTATTAGATTCCGATGCACCAGTGCACGTTTACTGTATCCCTTGGACCTTCACATTGACGATGAAACACAGAAATCGCATCGGAATTGAATATAAAAGACACAATGCCGACTTAAGTATAAGAAGAGTGACTCTTCTATGAGTTTGTGCTTCGAGCGGCTCCTGGGAGACCAGTATTAGATTCCGATGCACCAGTGCAGGTTTACTGTATCCCTTGGACCTTCAGATTGACGATGAAACACAGAAATCGCATCGGAATTGAATATAAAAAGCACAATGCCGACTTAAGTAGAAGAAGAGTGAATCTTGTAAGAGTTTGTGCTTTGAGCGGCTCCTGGGAGACCAGTATTAGATTCCGATGCACCAGTGCAGGTTTACTGTATCCCTTGGACCTTCACATTGACGATGAAGCATAGAAATCGCATCGGATTTGAATATAAAAGGCACAATGCCGACTTAAGTAGAAGAAGAGTGAATCTTGTAAGAGTTTGTGCTTTGAGCGGCTCCTGGAAGACCAGTATTAGATTCCGATGCACCAGTGCAGGTTTACTGTATCCCTTGGACCTTCACATTGACGATGAAACACAGAAATCGCACCGGAATTGAATATAAGAGGCACAATGCCTACTTAAGTACAAGAAGAGTGAATCTTCTAAGAGTTTGTGGTTTGGGCGGCTCCTGGGAGACCAGTATTAGATTCCGATGCACCAGTGCGGGTTTACTGTATCCCTTGGACCTTCACATTGACGATGAAACACAGAAATCACATTGGAATTGAATATAAAAGGCAGAATGCCGACTTAAATACAAGAAGAGTGAATCATCTAAGAGTTTGTGTTGTGAGCGGCTCCTGGGAGACCAGTATTAGATTCCGATGCCCCAGTGCAGGTTTACTGTATCCCTTGGACCTTCACATTGACGATGAAACACAGAAATCGCATTGGAATTGAATATAAATGTCACAATTCCGACTTAAGTAGAAGAAGAGTGAATCTTCTAAGAGTTTGTGCTTTGAGCGGCTCCTGGGAGACCTGTATTGGATTCCGATGCACCAGTGCAGGTTTACTGTATCCCTTGGACCTTCACATTGAGGATGAAATACAGAATTCGCATCGGAATTGAATATAAAAGGCACAATGCCTACTTAAGTACATGAAGAGTGAATCTTCTAAGAGTTTGTGGTTTGAGCGGCTCCTGGGAGACCAGTATTAGATTCTGATGCACCAGTGCAGGTTTACTGTATCCCTTAGACCTACACATTGACGATGAAACACAGAAATCACATCGGAATTGAATATAAAAGGCACAATGGCAACATAAGTACAAGAAGAGTGAATCTTCTGAGAGTTTGTGCTTTTGAGCGGCTCCTGGGAGACCAGTATTAGATTCCGATGCCCCAGTGCAGGTTTACTGTATCCCTTGGACCTTCACATTGACGATGAAACACAGAAATCGCATTGGAATTGAATATAAATGTCACAATTCCGACTTAAGTAGAAGAAGAGCGAATCTTCTAAGTGTATGTGCTTTGAGCGGCTCCTGGGAGACCTGTATTGGATTCCGATGCACCAGTACAGGTTTACTGTATCCCTTGGACCTTCACATTGAGGATGAAACACAGAAATCGCATCGGAATTGAATATAAAAGGCACAATGCCTACTTAAGTACATGAAGAGTGAATCTTCTAAGAGTTTGTGCTTTGAGCGGCTCCTGGGAGACCAGTATTAGATTCCGATGCACCAGTTCAGGTTTACTGTATCCCTTAGACCTACACATTGACGATGAGACACAGCAATCGCATCGGAATTAAATATAAAAGACACAATGCCGACAAAAGTTCAAGAAGAAAGAATGTTCTAAGAGTTTGTGCTTTGAGCGGCCCCTGGGAGACCAGTATTAGATTCCGATGCACCAGTGCACGTTTACTGAATCTCTTGGACCTTCACATTGACGATGAAACACAGAAATCGCATCGGAATTGAATATAAAAGACACAATGCCGACTTAAGTATAAGAAGAGTGACTCTTCTATGAGTTTGTGCTTTTAGCGGATCCTGGGAGACCAGTATTAGATTCCGATGCACCAGTGCAGGTTTACTGTACCCCCTGGACCTTTACATTGACGGTGAAACACAGAAATCGCATCGGAATTGAATATAAGAAGCACAATGCCGACTTAAGTAGAAGTGAATCTTGTTAGAGTTTGTGCTTTGAGCGGCTCCTGGGAGACCAGTATTAGATTCCGATGCACCAGTGGAGTTTTACTGTATCCCTTGGACCTTCACATTGACGATGTAACACAGAAATCGCATCGGAATTGAATATAAAAAGCACAATGCCGACTTAAGTATAAGAAGAGTGAATCTTGTAAGAGTTTGTGCTTTGAGCTGCTCCTGGGAGACCAGTATTAGATTCCGATGCACCAGTGCGCATTTACTGTATCCCTTGGACCTTCACATTGACGATGAAACACAGAAATCGCATCGGAATTGAATATAAAAGGCACAAGCCGACTTAAGTACAAGAAGAGTGAATCTTCTAAGAGTTTGTGCTTTGAGCGGCTCCTGGGAGACCAGTATTAGATTCAGATGCACCAGTGCAGGTTTACTGTATCCCTTGGACCTTCACATTGACGATGAAACACAGAAATCGCATCGGAATTGAATATAAAATGCACAATGGCGACTTAAGTACAAGAAGAGTGAATCTTCTAAGAGTTTGTGCTTTGAGCGGCTCCTGGGAGACCAGTATTAGATTCCGATGCACCAGTGCAGGTTTACTGTATCCCTTGGACCTTCACATTGACGATGAAACACAGAAATCACATTGGAATTGAGTATAAAAGGCAGAATGCCGACTTAAGTACAAGAAGAGTGAATCTTCTAAGAGTTTGTGCTTCGAGCGGCTCCTGGGAGACCAGTATTAGATTCGGATCACCAGTGCAGGTTTACTGTATCCCTTGGACTTTCAGATTGACGATGAAACACAGAAATCGCATCGGAATTGAATATAAAAAGCACAATGCAGACTTAAGTAGAAGAAGATTGAATCTTGTAAGAGTTTGTGCTTTGAGCGGCTCCTGGGAGACCAGTATTAGATTCCGATGCACCAGTGCAGGTTTACTGTATCCCTTGGACCTACACATTGACGATGAAGCATAGAAATCGAATCGGATTTGAATATAAAAGGCACAATGCCGACTTAAGTACAAGAAGAGTGAATCTTCTAAGAGTTTCTGCTTTGAGCGGCTCCTGGAAGACCAGTATTAGATTCCGATGCACCAGTGCAGGTTTACTGTATCCCTTGGACCTTCACATTGACGATGAAACACAGAAATCGCATCGGAATTGAATATAAAAGACACAATGCCGACTTAAGTATAAGAAGAGTGACTCTTCTATGAGTTTGTGATTCGAGCGGCTCCTGGGAGACCAGTATTAGATTCCGATGCACCAGTGCAGGTTTACTGTATCCCTTGGACCTTCAGATTGACGATGAAACACAGAAATCGCATCGGAATTGAATATAAAGAGCACAATGCCGACTTAAGTAGAAGAAGAGTGAATCTTGTAAGAGTTTGTGCTTTGAGCGGCTCCTGGGAGACCAGTATTAGATTCCGATGCACCAGTGGAGTTTTACTGTATCCCTTGGACCTTCACATTGACGATGTAACACAGAAATCGCATCGGAATTGAATATAAAAAGCACAATGCGAATTAAGTATAAGAAGAGTGAATCTTGTAAGAGTTTGAGCTTTGAGCTGCTCCTGGGAGACCAGTATTAGATTCCGATGCACCAGTGCACGTTTACTGTATCCCTTGGACCTTCACATTGACGATGAAACACAGAAATCGCATCGGAATTGAATATAAAAGACACAATGCCGACTTAAGTATAAGAAGAGTGACTCTTCTATGAGTTTGTGCTTCGAGCGGCTCCTGGGAGACCAGTATTAGATTCCGATGCACCAGTGCAGGTTTACTGTATCCCTTGGACCTTCAGATTGACGATGAAACACAGAAATCGCTTCGGAATTGAATATAAAAAGCACAATGCCGACTTAAGTAGAAGAAGAGTGAATCTTGTAAGAGTTTGTGCTTTGAGCGGCTCCTGGGAGACCAGTATTAGATTCCGATGCACCAGTGCAGGTTTACTGTATCCCTTGGACCTTCACATTGACGATGAAGCATAGAAATCGCATCGGATTTGAATATAAAAGGCACAATGCCGACTTAAGTACAAGAAGAGTGAATCTTCTAAGAGTTTCTGCTTTGAGCGGCTCCTGGAAGACCAGTATTAGATTCCGATGCACCAGTGCAGGTTTACTGTATCCCTTGGACCTTCACATTGACGATGAAACACAGAAATCACATTGGAATTGAATATAAAAGGCAGAATGCCGACTTAAATACAAGAAGAGTGAATCTTCTAAGAGTTTGTGTTGTGAGCGGCTCCTGGGAGACCAGTATTAGATTCCGATGCCCCAGTGCAGGTTTACTGTATCCCTCGGACCTTCACATTGACGATGAAACACAGAAATCGCATTGGAATTGAATATAAATGTCACAATTCCGACTTAAGTAGAAGAAGAGTGAATCTTCTAAGAGTTTGTGCTTTGAGCGGCTCCTGGGAGACCTGTATTGGACTCCGATGCACCAGTGCAGGTTTACTGTATCCCTTGGACCTTCACATTGAGGATGAAATACAGAAATCGCATCGGAATTGAATATAAAAGGCACAATGCCTACTTAAGTACATGAAGAGTGAATCTTCTAAGAGTTTGTGCATTGAGCGGCTCCTGGGTGACCAGTATTAGATTCCGATGCACCAGTGCAGGTTTACTGTATCCCTTAGACCTACACATTGACGATGAAACACAGAAATCGCATCGGAATTGAATATAAAAGGCACAATGGCAACATAAGTACAAGAAGAGTGAATCTTCTGAGAGTTTGTGCTTTTGAGCGGCTCCTGGGAGACCAGTATTAGATTCCGATGCCCCAGTGCAGGTTTACTGTATCCCTTGGACCTTCACATTGACGATGAAACACAGAAATCGCATTGGAATTGAATATAAATGTCACAATTCCGACTTAAGTAGAAGAAGAGCGAATCTTCTAAGTGTATGTGCTTTGAGCGGCTCCTGGGAGACCTGTATTGGATTCCGATGCACCAGTGCAGGTTTACTGTATCCCTTGGACCTTCACATTGAGGATGAAACACAGAAATCGCATCGGAATTGAATATAAAAGGCAAAATGCCTACTTAAGTACATGAAGAGTGAATCTTCTATGAGTTTGTGCTTTGAGCGGCTCCTGGGAGACCAGTATTAGATTCCGATGCACCAGTGCAGGTTTACTGTATCCCTTAGACCTACACATTGACGATGAGACACAGCAATCGCATCGGAATTAAATATAAAAGACACAATGCCGACAAAAGTTCAAGAAGAAAGAATGTTCTAAGAGTTTGTGCTTTGAGCGGCCCCTGGGAGACCAGTATTAGATTCCGATGCACCAGTGCACGTTTACTGAATCTCTTGGACGTTCACATTGACGATGAAACACAGAAATCGCATCGGAATTGAATATAAAAGACACAATGCCGACTTAAGTATAAGAAGAGTGACTCTTCTATGAGTTTGTGCTTTTAGCGGATCCTGGGAGACCAGTATTAGATTCCGATGCACCAGTGCAGGTTTACTGTACCCCCTGGACCTTCACATTGACGGTGAAACACAGAAATCGCATCGGAATTGAATATAAAAAGCACAATGCCGACTTAACTAGAAGTGAATCTTGTTAGAGTTTGTGCTTTGAGCGGCTCCTGGGAGACCAGTATTAGATTCCGATGCACCAGTGGAGTTTTACTGTATTCCTTGACCTTCACATTGACGATGTAACACAGAAATCGCATCGGAATTGAATATAAAAAGCACAATGCCGACTTAAGTATAAGAAGAGTGAATCTTGTAAGAGTTTGTGCTTTGAGCTGCTCCTGGGAGACCAGTATTAGATTCCGATGCACCAGTGCGCGTTTACTGTATCCCTTGGACCTTCACATTGACGATGAAACACAGAAATCGCATCGGAATTGAATATAAAAAGCACAATGCCGACTTAAGTAGAAGAAGAGTGAATCTTGTAAGAGTTTGTGCTTTGAGCGGCTCCTGGGAGACCAGTATTAGATTCCGATGCACCAGTGCAGGTTTACTGTATCCCTTGGACCTTCACATTGACGGTGAAACACAGAAATCGCATCGGAATTGAATATAAAAAGCACAATGCCGACTTAAGTAGAAGTGAATCTTGTAAGAGTTTGTGCTTTGAGCGGCTCCTGGGAGACCAGTATTAGATTCCGATGCACCAGTGGAGTTTTACTGTATCCCTTGGACCTTCACATTGACGATGTAACACAGAAATCGCATCGGAATTGAATATAAAAAGCACAATGCGAATTAAGTATAAGAAGAGTGAATCTTGTAAGAGTTTGAGCTTTGAGCTGCTCCTGGGAGACCAGTATTAGATTCCGATGCACCAGTGCACGTTTACTGTATCCCTTGGACCTTCACATTGACGATGAAACACAGAAATCGCATCGGAATTGAATATAAAAGACACAATGCCGACTTAAGTATAAGAAGAGTGACTCTTCTATGAGTTTGTGCTTCGAGCGGCTCCTGGGAGACCAGTATTAGATTCCGATGCACCAGTGCAGGTTTACTGTATCCCTTGGACCTTCAGATTGACGATGAAACACAGAAATCGCATCGGAATTGAATATAAAAAGCACAATGCCGACTTAAGTAGAAGAAGAGTGAATCTTGTAAGAGTTTGTGCTTTGAGCGGCTCCTGGGAGACCAGTATTAGATTCCGATGCACCAGTGCAGGTTTACTGTATCCCTTGGACCTTCACATTGACGATGAAGCATAGAAATCGCATCGGATTTGAATATAAAAGGCACAATGCCGACTTAAGTAGAAGAAGAGTGAATCTTGTAAGAGTTTGTGCTTTGAGCGGCTCCTGGAAGACCAGTATTAGATTCCGATGCACCAGTGCAGGTTTACTGTATCCCTTGGACCTTCACATTGACGATGAAACACAGAAATCGCATCGGAATTGAATATAAGAGGCACAATGCCTACTTAAGTACAAGAAGAGTGAATCTTCTAAGAGTTTGTGGTTTGGGCGGCTCCTGGGAGACCAGTATTAGATTCCGATGCACCAGTGCGGGTTTACTGTATCCCTTGGACCTTCACATTGACGATGAAACACAGAAATCACATTGGAATTGAATATAAAAGGCAGAATGCCGACTTAAATACAAGAAGAGTGAATCATCTAAGAGTTTGTGTTGTGAGCGGCTCCTGGGAGACCAGTATTAGATTCCGATGCCCCAGTGCAGGTTTACTGTATCCCTTGGACCTTCACATTGACGATGAAACACAGAAATCGCATTGGAATTGAATATAAATGTCACAATTCCGACTTAAGTAGAAGAAGAGTGAATCTTCTAAGAGTTTGTGCTTTGAGCGGCTCCTGGGAGACCTGTATTGGATTCCGATGCACCAGTGCAGGTTTACTGTATCCCTTGGACCTTCACATTGAGGATGAAATACAGAATTCGCATCGGAATTGAATATAAAAGGCACAATGCCTACTTAAGTACATGAAGAGTGAATCTTCTAAGAGTTTGTGGTTTGAGCGGCTCCTGGGAGACCAGTATTAGATTCTGATGCACCAGTGCAGGTTTACTGTATCCCTTATACCTACACATTGACGATGAAACACAGAAATCGCATCGGAATTGAATATAAAAGGCACAATGGCAACATAAGTACAAGAAGAGTGAATCTTCTGAGAGTTTGTGCTTTTGAGCGGCTCCTGGGAGACCAGTATTAGATTCCGATGCCCCAGTGCAGGTTTACTGTATCCCTTGGACCTTCACATTGACGATGAAACACAGAAATCGCATTGGAATTGAATATAAATGTCACAATTCCGACTTAAGTAGAAGAAGAGCGAATCTTCTAAGTGTATGTGCTTTGAGCGGCTCCTGGGAGACCTGTATTGGATTCCGATGCACCAGTGCAGGTTTACTGTATCCCTTGGACCTTCACATTGAGGATGAAACACAGAAATCGCATCGGAATTGAATATAAAAGGCACAATGCCTACTTAAGTACATGAAGAGTGAATCTTCTAAGAGTTTGTGCTTTGAGCGGCTCCTGGGAGACCAGTATTAGATTCCGATGCACCAGTTCAGGTTTACTGTATCCCTTAGACCTACACATTGACGATGAGACACAGCAATCGCATCGGAATTAAATATAAAAGACACAATGCCGACAAAAGTTCAAGAAGAAAGAATGTTCTAAGAGTTTGTGCTTTGAGCGGCCCCTGGGAGACCAGTATTAGATTCCGATGCACCAGTGCACGTTTACTGAATCTCTTGGACCTTCACATTGACGATGAAACACAGAAATCGCATCGGAATTGAATATAAAAGACACAATGCCGACTTAAGTATAAGAAGAGTGACTCTTCTATGAGTTTGTGCTTTTAGCGGATCCTGGGAGACCAGTATTAGATTCCGATGCACCAGTGCAGGTTTACTGTACCCCCTGGACCTTTACATTGACGGTGAAACACAGAAATAGCATCGGAATTGAATATAAGAAGCACAATGCCGACTTAAGTAGAAGTGAATCTTGTTAGAGTTTGTGCTTTGAGCGGCTCCTGGGAGACCAGTATTAGATTCCGATGCACCAGTGGAGTTTTACTGTATCCCTTGGACCTTCACATTGACGATGTAACACAGAAATCGCATCGGAATTGAATATAAAAAGCACAATGCCGACTTAAGTATAAGAAGAGTGAATCTTGTAAGAGTTTGTGCTTTGAGCTGCTCCTGGGAGACCAGTATTAGATTCCGATGCACCAGTGCGCATTTACTGTATCCCTTGGACCTTCACATTGACGATGAAACACAGAAATCGCATCGGAATTGAATATAAAAGGCACAAGCCGACTTAAGTACAAGAAGAGTGAATCTTCTAAGAGTTTGTGCTTTGAGCGGCTCCTGGGAGACCAGTATTAGATTCAGATGCACCAGTGCAGGTTTACTGTATCCCTTGGACCTTCACATTGACGATGAAACACAGAAATCGCATCGGAATTGAATATAAAATGCACAATGGCGACTTAAGTACAAGAAGAGTGAATCTTCTAAGAGTTTGTGCTTTGAGCGGCTCCTGGGAGACCAGTATTAGATTCCGATGCACCAGTGCAGGTTTACTGTATCCCTTGGACCTTCACATTGACGATGAAACACAGAAATCACATTGGAATTGAGTATAAAAGGCAGAATGCCGACTTAAGTACAAGAAGAGTGAATCTTCTAAGAGTTTGTGCTTCGAGCGGCTCCTGGGAGACCAGTATTAGATTCGGATCACCAGTGCAGGTTTACTGTATCCCTTGGACTTTCAGATTGACGATGAAACACAGAAATCGCATCGGAATTGAATATAAAAAGCACAATGCAGACTTAAGTAGAAGAAGATTGAATCTTGTAAGAGTTTGTGCTTTGAGCGGCTCCTGGGAGACCAGTATTAGATTCCGATGCACCAGTGCAGGTTTACTGTATCCCTTGGACCTACACATTGACGATGAAGCATAGAAATCGAATCGGATTTGAATATAAAAGGCACAATGCCGACTTAAGTACAAGAAGAGTGAATCTTCTAAGAGTTTCTGCTTTGAGCGGCTCCTGGAAGACCAGTATTAGATTCCGATGCACCAGTGCAGGTTTACTGTATCCCTTGGACCTTCACATTGACGATGAAACACAGAAATCGCATCGGAATTGAATATAAAAGACACAATGCCGACTTAAGTATAAGAAGAGTGACTCTTCTATGAGTTTGTGATTCGAGCGGCTCCTGGGAGACCAGTATTAGATTCCGATGCACCAGTGCAGGTTTACTGTATCCCTTGGACCTTCAGATTCACGATGAAACACAGAAATCGCATCGGAATTGAATATAAAGAGCACAATGCCGACTTAAGTAGAAGAAGAGTGAATCTTGTAAGAGTTTGTGCCTTGAGCGGCTCCTGGGAGACCAGTATTAGATTCCGATGCACCAGTGGAGTTTTACTGTATCCCTTGGACCTTCACATTGACGATGTAACACAGAAATCGCATCGGAATTGAATATAAAAAGCACAATGCGAATTAAGTATAAGAAGAGTGAATCTTGTAAGAGTTTGAGCTTTGAGCTGCTCCTGGGAGACCAGTATTAGATTCCGATGCACCAGTGCACGTTTACTGTATCCCTTGGACCTTCACATTGACGATGAAACACAGAAATCGCATCGGAATTGAATATAAAAGACACAATGCCGACTTAAGTATAAGAAGAGTGACTCTTCTATGAGTTTGTGCTTCGAGCGGCTCCTGGGAGACCAGTATTAGATTCCGTTGCACCAGTGCAGGTTTACTGTATCCCTTGGACCTTCAGATTGACGATGAAACACAGAAATCGCTTCGGAATTGAATATAAAAAGCACAATGCCGACTTAAGTAGAAGAAGAGTGAATCTTGTAAGAGTTTGTGCTTTGAGCGGCTCCTGGGAGACCAGTATTAGATTCCGATGCACCAGTGCAGGTTTACTGTATCCCTTGGACCTTCACATTGACGATGAAGCATAGAAATCGCATCGGATTTGAATATAAAAGGCACAATGCCGACTTAAGTACAAGAAGAGTGAATCTTCTAAGAGTTTCTGCTTTGAGCGGCTCCTGGAAGACCAGTATTAGATTCCGATGCACCAGTGCAGGTTTACTGTATCCCTTGGACCTTCACATTGACGATGAAACACAGAAATCACATTGGAATTGAATATAAAAGGCAGAATGCCGACTTAAATACAAGAAGAGTGAATCTTCTAAGAGTTTGTGTTGTGAGCGGCTCCTGGGAGACCAGTATTAGATTCCGATGCCCCAGTGCAGGTTTACTGTATCCCTCGGACCTTCACATTGACGATGAAACACAGAAATCGCATTGGAATTGAATATAAATGTCACGATTCCGACTTAAGTAGAAGAAGAGTGAATCTTCTAAGAGTTTGTGCTTTGAGCGGCTCCTGGGAGACCTGTATTGGACTCCGATGCACCAGTGCAGGTTTACTGTATCCCTTGGACCTTCACATTGAGGATGAAATACAGAAATCGCATCGGAATTGAATATAAAAGGCACAATGCCTACTTAAGTACATGAAGAGTGAATCTTCTAAGAGTTTGTGCATTGAGCGGCTCCTGGGTGACCAGTATTAGATTCCGATGCACCAGTGCAGGTTTACTGTATCCCTTAGACCTACACATTGACGATGAAACACAGAAATCGCATCGGAATTGAATATAAAAGGCACAATGGCAACATAAGTACAAGAAGAGTGAATCTTCTGAGAGTTTGTGCTTTTGAGCGGCTCCTGGGAGACCAGTATTAGATTCCGATGCCCCAGTGCAGGTTTACTGTATCCCTTGGACCTTCACATTGACGATGAAACACAGAAATCGCATTGGAATTGAATATAAATGTCACAATTCCGACTTAAGTAGAAGAAGAGCGAATCTTCTAAGTGTATGTGCTTTGAGCGGCTCCTGGGAGACCTGTATTGGATTCCGATGCACCAGTGCAGGTTTACTGTATCCCTTGGACCTTCACATTGAGGATGAAACGCAGAAATCGCATCGGAATTGAATATAAAAGGCAAAATGCCTACTTAAGTACATGAAGAGTGAATCTTCTATGAGTTTGTGCTTTGAGCGGCTCCTGGGAGACCAGTATTAGATTCCGATGCACCAGTGCAGGTTTACTGTATCCCTTAGACCTACACATTGACGATGAGACACAGCAATCGCATCGGAATTAAATATAAAAGACACAATGCCGACAAAAGTTCAAGAAGAAAGAATGTTCTAAGAGTTTGTGCTTTGAGCGGCCCCTGGGAGACCAGTATTAGATTCCGATGCACCAGTGCACGTTTACTGAATCTCTTGGACGTTCACATTGACGATGAAACACAGAAATCGCATCGGAATTGAATATAAAAGACACAATGCCGACTTAAGTATAAGAAGAGTGACTCTTCTATGAGTTTGTGCTTTTAGCGGATCCTGGGAGACCAGTATTAGATTCCGATGCACCAGTGCAGGTTTACTGTACCCCCTGGACCTTCACATTGACGGTGAAACACAGAAATCGCATCGGAATTGAATATAAAAAGCACAATGCCGACTTAACTAGAAGTGAATCTTGTTAGAGTTTGTGCTTTGAGCGGCTCCTGGGAGACCAGTATTAGATTCCGATGCACCAGTGGAGTTTTACTGTATTCCTTGGACCTTCACATTGACGATGTAACACAGAAATCGCATCGGAATTGAATATAAAAAGCACAATGCCGACTTAAGTATAAGAAGAGTGAATCTTGTAAGAGTTTGTGCTTTGAGCTGCTCCTGGGAGACCAGTATTAGATTCCGATGCACCAGTGCGCGTTTACTGTATCCCTTGGACCTTCACATTGACGATGAAACACAGAAATCGCATCGGAATTGAATATAAAAAGCACAATGCCGACTTAAGTAGAAGAAGAGTGAATCTTGTAAGAGTTTGTGCTTTGAGCGGCTCCTGGGAGACCAGTATTAGATTCCGATGCACCAGTGCAGGTTTACTGTATCCCTTGGACCTTCACATTGACGGTGAAACACAGAAATCGCATCGGAATTGAATATAAAAAGCACAATGCCGACTTAAGTAGAAGTGAATCTTGTAAGAGTTTGTGCTTTGAGCGGCTCCTGGGAGACCAGTATTAGATTCCGATGCACCAGTGGAGTTTTACTGTATCCCTTGGACCTTCACATTGACGATGTAACACAGAAATCGCATCGGAATTGAATATAAAAAGCACAATGCGAATTAAGTATAAGAAGAGTGAATCTTGTAAGAGTTTGAGCTTTGAGCTGCTCCTGGGAGACCAGTATTAGATTCCGATGCACCAGTGCACGTTTACTGTATCCCTTGGACCTTCACATTGACGATGAAACACAGAAATCGCATCGGAATTGAATATAAAAGACACAATGCCGACTTAAGTATAAGAAGAGTGACTCTTCTATGAGTTTGTGCTTCGAGCGGCTCCTGGGAGACCAGTATTAGATTCCGATGCACCAGTGCAGGTTTACTGTATCCCTTGGACCTTCAGATTGACGATGAAACACAGAAATCGCATCGGAATTGAATATAAAAAGCACAATGCCGACTTAAGTAGAAGAAGAGTGAATCTTGTAAGAGTTTGTGCTTTGAGCGGCTCCTGGGAGACCAGTATTAGATTCCGATGCACCAGTGCAGGTTTACTGTATCCCTTGGACCTTCACATTGACGATGAAGCATAGAAATCGCATCGGATTTGAATATAAAAGGCACAATGCCGACTTAAGTAGAAGAAGAGTGAATCTTGTAAGAGTTTGTGCTTTGAGCGGCTCCTGGAAGACCAGTATTAGATTCCGATGCACCAGTGCAGGTTTACTGTATCCCTTGGACCTTCACATTGACGATGAAACACAGAAATCGCATCGGAATTGAATATAAGAGGCACAATGCCTACTTAAGTACAAGAAGAGTGAATCTTCTAAGAGTTTGTGGTTTGGGCGGCTCCTGGGAGACCAGTATTAGATTCCGATGCACCAGTGCGGGTTTACTGTATCCCTTGGACCTTCACATTGACGATGAAACACAGAAATCACATTGGAATTGAATATAAAAGGCAGAATGCCGACTTAAATACAAGAAGAGTGAATCATCTAAGAGTTTGTGTTGTGAGCGGCTCCTGGGAGACCAGTATTAGATTCCGATGCCCCAGTGCAGGTTTACTGTATCCCTTGGACCTTCACATTGACGATGAAACACAGAAATCGCATTGGAATTGAATATAAATGTCACAATTCCGACTTAAGTAGAAGAAGAGTGAATCTTCTAAGAGTTTGTGCTTTGAGCGGCTCCTGGGAGACCTGTATTGGATTCCGATGCACCAGTGCAGGTTTACTGTATCCCTTGGACCTTCACATTGAGGATGAAATACAGAATTCGCATCGGAATTGAATATAAAAGGCACAATGCCTACTTAAGTACATGAAGAGTGAATCTTCTAAGAGTTTGTGGTTTGAGCGGCTCCTGGGAGACCAGTATTAGATTCTGATGCACCAGTGCAGGTTTACTGTATACCTTAGACCTACACATTGACGATGAAACACAGAAATCGCATCGGAATTGAATATAAAAGGCACAATGGCAACATAAGTACAAGAAGAGTGAATCTTCTGAGAGTTTGTGCTTTTGAGCGGCTCCTGGGAGACCAGTATTAGATTCCGATGCCCCAGTGCAGGTTTACTGTATCCCTTGGACCTTCACATTGACGATGAAACACAGAAATCGCATTGGAATTGAATATAAATGTCACAATTCCGACTTAAGTAGAAGAAGAGCGAATCTTCTAAGTGTATGTGCTTTGAGCGGCTCCTGGGAGACCTGTATTGGATTCCGATGCACCAGTGCAGGTTTACTGTATCCCTTGGACCTTCACATTGAGGATGAAACACAGAAATCGCATCGGAATTGAATATAAAAGGCACAATGCCTACTTAAGTACATGAAGAGTGAATCTTCTAAGAGTTTGTGCTTTGAGCGGCTCCTGGGAGACCAGTATTAGATTCCGATGCACCAGTTCAGGTTTACTGTATCCCTTAGACCTACACATTGACGATGAGACACAGCAATCGCATCGGAATTAAATATAAAAGACACAATGCCGACAAAAGTTCAAGAAGAAAGAATGTTCTAAGAGTTTGTGCTTTGAGCGGCCCCTGGGAGACCAGTATTAGATTCCGATGCACCAGTGCACGTTTACTGAATCTCTTGGACCTTCACATTGACGATGAAACACAGAAATCGCATCGGAATTGAATATAAAAGACACAATGCCGACTTAAGTATAAGAAGAGTGACTCTTCTATGAGTTTGTGCTTTTAGCGGATCCTGGGAGACCAGTATTAGATTCCGATGCACCAGTGCAGGTTTACTGTACCCCCTGGACCTTTACATTGACGGTGAAACACAGAAATCGCATCGGAATTGAATATAAGAAGCACAATGCCGACTTAAGTAGAAGTGAATCTTGTTAGAGTTTGTGCTTTGAGCGGCTCCTGGGAGACCAGTATTAGATTCCGATGCACCAGTGGAGTTTTACTGTATCCCTTGGACCTTCACATTGACGATGTAACACAGAAATCGCATCGGAATTGAATATAAAAAGCACAATGCCGACTTAAGTATAAGAAGAGTGAATCTTGTAAGAGTTTGTGCTTTGAGCTGCTCCTGGGAGACCAGTATTAGATTCCGATGCACCAGTGCGCATTTACTGTATCCCTTGGACCTTCACATTGACGATGAAACACAGAAATCGCATCGGAATTGAATATAAAAGGCACAAGCCGACTTAAGTACAAGAAGAGTGAATCTTCTAAGAGTTTGTGCTTTGAGCGGCTCCTGGGAGACCAGTATTAGATTCAGATGCACCAGTGCAGGTTTACTGTATCCCTTGGACCTTCACATTGAGGATGAAACACAGAAATCGCATCGGAATTGAATATAAAATGCACAATGGCGACTTAAGTACAAGAAGAGTGAATCTTCTAAGAGTTTGTGCTTTGAGCGGCTCCTGGGAGACCAGTATTAGATTCCGATGCACCAGTGCAGGTTTACTGTATCCCTTGGACCTTCACATTGACGATGAAACACAGAAATCACATTGGAATTGAGTATAAAAGGCAGAATGCCGACTTAAGTACAAGAAGAGTGAATCTTCTAAGAGTTTGTGCTTCGAGCGGCTCCTGGGAGACCAGTATTAGATTCGGATCACCAGTGCAGGTTTACTGTATCCCTTGGACTTTCAGATTGACGATGAAACACAGAAATCGCATCGGAATTGAATATAAAAAGCACAATGCAGACTTAAGTAGAAGAAGATTGAATCTTGTAAGAGTTTGTGCTTTGAGCGGCTCCTGGGAGACCAGTATTAGATTCCGATGCACCAGTGCAGGTTTACTGTATCCCTTGGACCTACACATTGACGATGAAGCATAGAAATCGAATCGGATTTGAATATAAAAGGCACAATGCCGACTTAAGTACAAGAAGAGTGAATCTTCTAAGAGTTTCTGCTTTGAGCGGCTCCTGGAAGACCAGTATTAGATTCCGATGCACCAGTGCAGGTTTACTGTATCCCTTGGACCTTCACATTGACGATGAAACACAGAAATCGCATCGGAATTGAATATAAAAGACACAATGCCGACTTAAGTATAAGAAGAGTGACTCTTCTATGAGTTTGTGATTCGAGCGGCTCCTGGGAGACCAGTATTAGATTCCGATGCACCAGTGCAGGTTTACTGTATCCCTTGGACCTTCAGATTGACGATGAAACACAGAAATCGCATCGGAATTGAATATAAAGAGCGCAATGCCGACTTAAGTAGAAGAAGAGTGAATCTTGTAAGAGTTTGTGCTTTGAGCGGCTCCTGGGAGACCAGTATTAGATTCCGATGCACCAGTGCAGGTTTACTGTATCCCTTGGACCTTCACATTGACGATGAAGCTTAGAAATCGCATCGGATTTGAATATAAAAGGCACAATGCCGACTTAAGTACAAGAAGAGTGAATCTTCTAAGAGTTTCTGCTTTGAGCGGCTCGTGGAAGACCAGTATTAGATTCCGATGCACCAGAGCAGGTTTACTGTATCCCTTGGACCTTCACATTGACGATGATACACAGAAATCGCATCGGAATTGAATATAAGAGGCACAATGCCGACTTAAGTACAAGAAGAGTGAATCTTCTAAGAGTTTGTGGTTTGAGCGGCTCCTGGGAGACCACTATTAGATTCCGATGCACCAGTGCAGGTTTACTGTATCCCTTGGACCTTTCCATTGACGATAAAACACAGAAATCGCATCGGAATTGAATATAAAAGGCACAATGCCGACTTAAGTACAAGAAGAGTGAATCTTCTAAGAGTTTGTGCTTTGAGCGGCTCCTGGGAGACCAGTATTAGATTCCGATGCACCAGTGCAGGTTTACTGTATCCCTTGGACCTTCACAATGACGATGAAACACAGAAATCACATTGGAATTGAGTATAAAAGGCAGAATGCCGACTTAAGTACAAGAAGAGTGAATCTTCTAAGAGTTTGTGCTTCGAGCGGCTCCTGGGAGACCAGTATTAGATTCGGATCACCAGTGCAGGTTTACTGTATCCCTTGGACTTTCAGATTGACGATGAAACACAGAAATCGCATCGGAATTGAATATAAAAAGCACAATGCAGACTTAAGTAGAAGAAGATTGAATCTTGTAAGAGTTTGTGCTTTGAGCGGCTCCTGGGAGACCAGTATTAGATTCCGATGCACCAGTGCAGGTTTACTGTATCCCTTGGACCTTCACATTGACGATGAAGCATAGAAATCGAATCGGATTTGAATATAAAAGGCACAATGCCGACTTAAGTACAAGAAGAGTGAATCTTCTAAGAGTTTCTGCTTTGAGCGGCTCCTGGAAGACCAGTATTAGATTCCGATGCACCAGTGCAGGTTTACTGTATCCCTTGGACCTTCACATTGACGATGAAACACAGAAATCGCATCGGAATTGAATATAAAAGACACAATGCCGACTTAAGTATACGAAGAGTGACTCTTCTATGGGTTTGTGATTCGAGCGGCTCCTGGGAGACCAGTATTAGATTCCGATGCACCAGTGCAGGTTTACTGTATCCCTCGGACCTTCACATTGACGATGAAACACAGAAATCGCATCGGAATTGAATATAAAAGGCACAATGCCTACTTAAGTACATGCAGAGTGAATCTTCTAAGAGTTTGTGCTTTGAGCGGCTCCTGGGAGACCAGTATTAGATTCCGGTGCACCAGTGCAGGTTTACTGTATCCCTTAGACCTACACATTGACGATGAGACACAGCAATCGCATCGGAATTAAATATAAAAGACACAATGCCGACAAAAGTTCAAGAAGAAAGAATGTTCTAAGAGTTTGTGCTTTGAGCGGCCCCTGGGAGACCAGTATTAGATTCCGATGCACCAGTGCACGTTTACTGAATCTCTTGGACCTTCACATTGACGATGAAACACAGAAATCGCATCGGAATTGAATATAAAAGACACAATGCCGACTTAAGTATAAGAAGAGTGACTCTTCTATGAGTTTGTGCTTTTAGCGGATCCTGGGAGACCAGTATTAGATTCCGATGCACCAGCGCAGGTTTACTGTATCCCTTGGACCTTCACATTGACGGTGAAACACAGAAATCGCATCGGAATTGAATATAAAAAGCACAATGCCGACTTAAGTAGAAGTGAATCTTGTAAGAGTTTGTGCTTTGAGCGGCTCCTGGGAGACCAGTATTAGATTCCGATGCACCAGTGGAGTTTTACTGTATCCCTTGGACCTTCACATTGACGATGTAACACAGAAATCGCATCGGAATTGAATATAAAAAGCACAATGACGACTTAAGTATAAGAAGAGTGAATCTTAAAAGAGTTTGAGCTTTGAGCTGCTCCTGGGAGACCAGTATTAGATTCCGATGCACCAGTGCACGTTTACTGTATCCCTTGGACCTTCACATTGACGATGAAACACAGAAATCGCATCGGAATTGAATATAAAAGACACAATGCCGACTTAAGTATAAGAAGAGTGACTCTTCTATGAGTTTGTGCTTCGAGCGGCTCCTGGGAGACCAGTATTAGATTCCGATGCACCAGTGCAGGTTTACTGTATCCCTTGGACCTTCAGATTGACGATGAAACACAGAAATCGCATCGGAATTGAATATAAAAAGCACAATGCCGACTTAAGTAGAAGAAGATTGAATCTTGTAAGAGTTTGAGCTTTGAGCGGCTCCTGGGAGACCAGTATTAGATTCCGATGCACCAGTGCAGGTTTACTGTATCCCTTGGACCTTCACATTGACGATGAAGCATAGAAATCGCATCGGATTTGAATATAAAAGGCACAATGCCGACTTAAGTACAAGAAGAGTGAATCTTCTAAGAGTTTCTGCTTTGAGCGGCTCCTGGAAGACCAGTATTAGATTCCGATGCACCAGTGCAGGTTTACTGTATCCCTTGGACCTTCACATTGACGATGAAACACAGAAATCGCATCGGAATTGAATATAAGAGGCACAATGCCTACTTAAGTACAAGAAGAGTGAATCTTCTAAGAGTTTGTGGTTTGAGCGGCTCCTGGGAGACCAGTATTAGATTCCGATGCACCAGTGCAGGTTTACTGTATCCCTTGGACCTTCGCATTGACGATAAAACACAGAAATCGCATCGGAATTGAATATAAAAGGCAGAATGCCGACTTAAGTACAAGAAGAGTGAATCTTCTAAGAGTTTGTGCTTTGAGCGGCTCTTGGGAGACCAGTATTAGATTCCGATGCACCAGTTCAGGTTTACTGTATCCCTTGGACCTTCACATTGACGATGAAACACAGAAATCACATTGGAATTGAATATAAAAGGCAGAATGCCGACTTAAATACAAGAAGAGTGAATCTTCTAAGAGTTTGTGTTGTGAGCGGCTCCTGGGAGACCAGTATTAGATTCCGATGCCCCAGTGCAGGTTTACTGTATCCCTCGGACCTTCACATTGACGATGAAACACAGAAATCGCATTGGAATTGAATATAAATGTCACAATTCCGACTTAAGTAGAAGAAGAGTGAATCTTCTAAGAGTTTGTGCTTTGAGCGGCTCCTGGGAGACCTGTATTGGACTCCGATGCACCAGTGCAGGTTTACTGTATCCCTTGGACCTTCACATTGAGGATGAAATACAGAAATCGCATCGGAATTGAATATAAAAGGCACAATGCCTACTTAAGTACATGAAGAGTGAATCTTCTAAGAGTTTGTGCATTGAGCGGCTCCTGGGTGACCAGTATTAGATTCCGATGCACCAGTGCAGGTTTACTGTATCCTTTAGACCTACACATTGACGATGAAACACAGAAATCGCATCGGAATTGAATATAAAAGGCACAATGGCAACATAAGTACAAGAAGAGTGAATCTTCTGAGAGTTTGTGCTTTTGAGCGGCTCCTGGGAGACCAGTATTAGATTCCGATGCCCCAGTGCAGGTTTACTGTACCCCTTGGACCTTCACATTGACGATGAAACACAGAAATCGCATTGGAATTGAATATAAATGTCACAATTCCGACTTAAGTAGAAGAAGAGCGAATCTTCTAAGTGTATGTGCTTTGAGCGGCTCCTGGGAGACCTGTATTGGATTCCGATGCACCAGTGCAGGTTTACTGTATCCCTTGGACCTTCACATTGAGGATGAAACACAGAAATCGCATCGGAATTGAATATAAAAGGCACAATGCCTACTTAAGTACATGAAGAGTGAATCTTCTAAGAGTTTGTGCTTTGAGCGGCTCCTGGGAGACCAGTATTAGATTCCGATGCACCAGTGCAGGTTAACTGTATCCCTTAGACCTACACATTGACGATGAGACACAGCAATCGCATCGGAATTAAATATAAAAGACACAATGCCGACAAAAGTTCAAGAAGAAAGAATGTTCTAAGAGTTTGTGCTTTGAGCGGCCCCTGGGAGACCAGTATTAGATTCCGATGCACCAGTGCACGTTTACTGAATCTCTTGGACGTTCACATTGACGATGAAACACAGAAATCGCATCGGAATTGAATATAAAAGACACAATGCCGACTTAAGTATAAGAAGAGTGACTCTTCTATGAGTTTGTGCTTTTAGCGGATCCTGGGAGACCAGTATTAGATTCCGATGCACCAGTGCAGGTTTACTGTACCCCCTGGACCTTCACATTGACGGTGAAACACAGAAATCGCATCGGAATTGAATATAAAAAGCACAATGCCGACTTAAGTAGAAGTGAATCTTGTTAGAGTTTGTGCTTTGAGCGGCTCCTGGGAGACCAGTATTACATTCCGATGCACCAGTGGAGTTTTACTGTATTCCTTGGACCTTCACATTGACGATGTAACACAGAAATCGCATCGGAATTGAATATAAAAAGCACAATGCCGACTTAAGTATAAGAAGAGTGAATCTTGTAAGAGTTTGTGCTTTGAGCTGCTCCTGGGAGACCAGTATTAGATTCCGATGCACCAGTGCGCGTTTACTGTATCCCTTGGACCTTCACATTGACGATGAAACACAGAAATCGCATCGGAATTGAATATAAAAGACACAATGCCGACTTAAGTATAAGAAGAGTGACTCTTCTATGAGTTTGTGCTTCGAGCGGCTCCTGGGAGACCAGTATTAGATTCCGATGCACCAGTGCAGGTTTACTGTATCCCTTGGACCTTCAGATTGACGATGAAACACAGAAATCGCATCGGAATTGAATATAAAAAGCACAATGCCGACTTAAGTAGAAGAAGAGTGAATCTTGTAAGAGTTTGTGCTTTGAGCGGCTCCTGGGAGACCAGTATTAGATTCCGATGCACCAGTGCAGGTTTACTGTATCCCTTGGACCTTCACATTGACGGTGAAACACAGAAATCGCATCGGAATTGAATATAAAAAGCACAATGCCGACTTAAGTAGAAGTGAATCTTGTAAGAGTTTGTGCTTTGAGCGGCTCCTGGGAGACCAGTATTAGATTCCGATGCACCAGTGGAGTTTTACTGTATCCCTTGGACCTTCACATTGACGATGTAACACAGAAATCGCATCGGAATTGAATATAAAAAGCACAATGCGAATTAAGTATAAGAAGAGTGAATCTTGTAAGAGTTTGAGCTTTGAGCTGCTCCTGGGAGACCAGTATTAGATTCCGATGCACCAGTGCACGTTTACTGTATCCCTTGGACCTTCACATTGACGATGAAACACAGAAATCGCATCGGAATTGAATATAAAAGACACAATGCCGACTTAAGTATAAGAAGAGTGACTCTTCTATGAGTTTGTGCTTCGAGCGGCTCCTGGGAGACCAGTATTAGATTCCGATGCACCAGTGCAGGTTTACTGTATCCCTTGGACCCTCAGATTGACGATGAAACACAGAAATCGCATCGGAATTGAATATAAAAAGCACAATGCCGACTTAAGTAGAAGAAGATTGAATCTTGTAAGAGTTTGTGCTTTGAGCGTCTCCTGGGAGACCAGTATTAGATTCCGATGCACCAGTGCAGGTTTACTGTATCCCTTGGACCTTCACATTGACGATGAAGCATAGAAATCGCATCGGATTTGAATATAAAAGGCACAATGCCGACTTAAGTACAAGAAGAGTGAATCTTCTAAGAGTTTCTGCTTTGAGCGGCTCCTGGAAGACCAGTATTAGATTCCGATGCACCAGTGCAGGTTTACTGTATCCCGTGGACCTTCACATTGACGATGAAACACAGAAATCGCATCGGAATTGAATATAAGAGGCACAATGCCTACTTAAGTACAAGAAGAGTGAATCTTCTAAGAGTTTGTGGTTTGAGCGGCTCCTGGGAGACCAGTATTAGATTCCGATGCACCAGTGCAGGTTTACTGTATCCCTTGGATCTTCGCATTGACGATAAAACACAGAAATCGCATCGGAATTGAATATAAAAGGCACAATGCCGACTTAAGTACAAGAAGAGTGAATCTTCTAAGAGTTTGTGCTTTGAGCGGCTCCTGGGAGACCAGTATTAGATTCCGATGCACCAGTGCAGGTTTACTGTATCCCTTGGACCTTCACATTGACGATGAAACACAGAAATCACATTGGAATTGAATATAAAAGGCAGAATGCCGACTTAAATACAAGAAGAGTGAATCATCTAAGAGTTTGTGTTGTGAGCGGCTCCTGGGAGACCAGTATTAGATTCCGATGCCCCAGTGCAGGTTTACTGTATCCCTTGGACCTTCACATTGACGATGAAACACAGAAATCGCATTGGAATTGAACATAAATGTCACAATTCCGACTTAAGTAGAAGAAGAGTGAATCTTCTAAGAGTTTGTGCTTTGAGCGGCTCCTGGGAGACCTGTATTGGATTCCGATGCACCAGTGCAGGTTTACTGTATCCCTTGGACCTTCACATTGAGGATGAAATACAGAATTCGCATCGGAATTGAATATAAAAGGCACAATGCCTACTTAAGTACATGAAGAGTGAATCTTCTAAGAGTTTGTGCTTTGAGCGGCTCCTGGGAGACCAGTATTAGATTCTGATGCACCAGTGCAGGTTTACTGTATCCCTTAGACCTACACATTGACGATGAAACACAGAAATCGCATCGGAATTGAATATAAAAGGCACAATGGCAACATAAGTACAAGAAGAGTGAATCTTCTGAGAGTTTGTGCTTTTGAGCGGCTCCTGGGAGACCAGTATTAGATTCCGATGCCCCAGTGCAGGTTTACTGTATCCCTTGGACCTTCACATTGACGATGAAACACAGAAATCGCATTGGAATTGAATATAAATGTCACAATTCCGACTTAAGTAGAAGAAGAGCGAATCTTCTAAGTGTATGTGCTTTGAGCGGCTCCTGGGAGACCTGTATTGGATTCCGATGCACCAGTGCAGGTTTACTGTATCCCTTGGACCTTCACATTGAGGATGAAACACAGAAATCGCATCGGAATTGAATATAAAAGGCACAATGCCTACTTAAGTACATGAAGAGTGAATCTTCTAAGAGTTTGTGGTTTGAGCGGCTCCTGGGAGACCAGTATTAGATTCCGATGCACCAGTTCAGGTTTACTGTATCCCTTAGACCTACACATTGACGATGAGACACAGCAATCGCATCGGAATTAAATATAAAAGACACAATGCCGACAAAAGTTCAAGAAGAAAGAATGTTCTAAGAGTTTGTGCTTTGAGCGGCCCCTGGGAGACCAGTATTAGATTCCGATGCACCAGTGCACGTTTACTGAATCTCTTGGACCTTCACATTGACGATGAAACACAGAAATCGCATCGGAATTGAATATAAAAGACACAATGCCGACTTAAGTATAAGAAGAGTGACTCTTCTATGAGTTTGTGCTTTTAGCGGATCCTGGGAGACCAGTATTAGATTCCGATGCACCAGTGCAGGTTTACTGTACCCCCTGGACCTTCACATTGACGGTGAAACACAGAAATCGCATCGGAATTGAATATAAAAAGCACAATGCCGACTTAAGTAGAAGTGAATCTTGTTAGAGGTTGTGCTTTGAGCGGCTCCTGGGAGACCAGTATTAGATTCCGATGCACCAGTGGAGTTTTACTGTATCCCTTGGACCTTCACATTGACGATGTAACACAGAAATCGCATCGGAATTGAATATAAAAAGCACAATGCCGACTTAAGTATAAGAAGAGTGAATCTTGTAAGAGTTTGTGCTTTGAGCTGCTCCTGGGAGACCAGTATTAGATTCCGATGCACCAGTGCGCATTTACTGTATCCCTTGGACCTTCACATTGACGATGAAACACAGAAATCGCATCGGAATTGAATATAAAAGGCACAAGCCGACTTAAGTACAAGAAGAGTGAATCTTCTAAGAGTTTGTGCTTTGAGCGGCTCCTGGGAGACCAGTATTAGATTCAGATGCACCAGTGCAGGTTTACTGTATCCCTTGGACCTTCACATTGACGATGAAACACAGAAATCGCATCGGAATTGAATATAAAATGCACAATGGCGACTTAAGTACAAGAAGAGTGAATCTTCTAAGAGTTTGTGCTTTGAGCGGCTCCTGGGAGACCAGTATTAGATTCCGATGCACCAGTGCAGGTTTACTGTATCCCTTGGACCTTCACATTGACGATGAAACACAGAAATCACATTGGAATTGAGTATAAAAGGCAGAATGCCGACTTAAGTACAAGAAGAGTGAATCTTCTAAGAGTTTGTGCTTCGAGCGGCTCCTGGGAGACCAGTATTAGATTCGGATCACCAGTGCAGGTTTACTGTATCCCTTGGACTTTCAGATTGACGATGAAACACAGAAATCGCATCGGAATTGAATATAAAAAGCACAATGCAGACTTAAGTAGAAGAAGATTGAATCTTGTAAGAGTTTGTGCTTTGAGCGGCTCCTGGGAGACCAGTATTAGATTCCGATGCACCAGTGCAGGTTTACTGTATCCCTTGGACCTTCACATTGACGATGAAGCATAGAAATCGCATCGGATTTGAATATAAAAGGCACAATGCCGACTTAAGTACAAGAAGAGTGAATCTTCTAAGAGTTTCTGCTTTGAGCGGCTCCTGGAAGACCAGTATTAGATTCCGATGCACCAGTGCAGGTTTACTGTATCCCTTGGACCTTCACATTGACGATGAAACACAGAAATCGCATCGGAATTGAATATAAGAGGCACAATGCCTACTTAAGTACAAGAAGAGTGAATCTTCTAAGAGTTTGTGGTTTGAGCGGCTCCTGGGAGACCAGTATTAGATTCCGATGCACCAGTGCAGGTTTACTGTATCCCTTGGATCTTCGCATTGACGATAAAACACAGAAATCGCATCGGAATTGAATATAAAAGGCACAATGCCGACTTAAGTACAAGAAGAGTGAATCTTCTAAGAGTTTGTGCTTTGAGCGGCTCCTGGGAGACCAGTATTAGATTCCGATGCACCAGTGCAGGTTTACTGTATCCCTTGGACCTTCACATTGACGATGAAACACAGAAATCACATTGGAATTGAATATAAAAGGCAGAATGCCGACTTAAATACAAGAAGAGTGAATCATCTAAGAGTTTGTGTTGTGAGCGGCTCCTGGGAGACCAGTATTAGATTCCGATGCCCCAGTGCAGGTTTACTGTATCCCTTGGACCTTCACATTGACGATGAAACACAGAAATCGCATTGGAATTGAACATAAATGTCACAATTCCGACTTAAGTAGAAGAAGAGTGAATCTTCTAAGAGTTTGTGCTTTGAGCGGCTCCTGGGAGACCTGTATTGGATTCCGATGCACCAGTGCAGGTTTACTGTATCCCTTGGACCTTCACATTGAGGATGAAATACAGAATTCGCATCGGAATTGAATATAAAAGGCACAATGCCTACTTAAGTACATGAAGAGTGAATCTTCTAAGAGTTTGTGCTTTGAGCGGCTCCTGGGAGACCAGTATTAGATTCTGATGCACCAGTGCAGGTTTACTGTATCCCTTAGACCTACACATTGACGATGAAACACAGAAATCGCATCGGAATTGAATATAAAAGGCACAATGGCAACATAAGTACAAGAAGAGTGAATCTTCTGAGAGTTTGTGCTTTTGAGCGGCTCCTGGGAGACCTGTATTAGATTCCGATGCCCCAGTGCAGGTTTACTGTATCCCTTGGACCTTCACATTGACGATGAAACACAGAAATCGCATTGGAATTGAATATAAATGTCACAATTCCGACTTAAGTAGAAGAAGAGCGAATCTTCTAAGTGTATGTGCTTTGAGCGGCTCCTGGGAGACCTGTATTGGATTCCGATGCACCAGTGCAGGTTTACTGTATCCCTTGGACCTTCACATTGAGGATGAAACACAGAAATCGCATCGGAATTGAATATAAAAGGCACAATGCCTACTTAAGTACATGAAGAGTGAATCTTCTAAGAGTTTGTGGTTTGAGCGGCTCCTGGGAGACCAGTATTAGATTCCGATGCACCAGTTCAGGTTTACTGTATCCCTTAGACCTACACAATGACGATGAGACACAGCAATCGCATCGGAATTAAATATAAAAGACACAATGCCGACAAAAGTTCAAGAAGAAAGAATGTTCTAAGAGTTTGTGCTTTGAGCGGCCCCTGGGAGACCAGTATTAGATTCCGATGCACCAGTGCACGTTTACTGAATCTCTTGGACCTTCACATTGACGATGAAACACAGAAATCGCATCGGAATTGAATATAAAAGACACAATGCCGACTTAAGTATAAGAAGAGTGACTCTTCTATGAGTTTGTGCTTTTAGCGGATCCTGGGAGACCAGTATTAGATTCCGATGCACCAGTGCAGGTTTACTGTACCCCCTGGACCTTCACATTGACGGTGAAACACAGAAATCGCATCGGAATTGAATATAAAAAGCACAATGCCGACTTAAGTAGAAGTGAATCTTGTTAGAGTTTGTGCTTTGAGCGGCTCCTGGGAGACCAGTATTAGATTCCGATGCACCAGTGGAGTTTTACTGTATCCCTTGGACCTTCACATTGACGATGTAACACAGAAATCGCATCGGAATTGAATATAAAAAGCACAATGCCGACTTAAGTATAAGAAGAGTGAATCTTGTAAGAGTTTGTGCTTTGAGCTGCTCCTGGGAGACCAGTATTAGATTCCGATGCACCAGTGCGCATTTACTGTACCCTTGGACCTTCACATTGACGATGAAACACAGAAATCGCATCGGAATTGAATATAAAAGGCACAAGCCGACTTAAGTACAAGAAGAGTGAATCTTCTAAGAGTTTGTGCTTTGAGCGGCTCCTGGGAGACCAGTATTAGATTCAGATGCACCAGTGCAGGTTTACTGTATCCCTTGGACCTTCACATTGACGATGAAACACAGAAATCGCATCGGAATTGAATATAAAATGCACAATGGCGACTTAAGTACAAGAAGAGTGAATCTTCTAAGAGTTTGTGCTTTGAGCGGCTCCTGGGAGACCAGTATTAGATTCCGATGCACCAGTGCAGGTTTACTGTATCCCTTGGACCTTCACATTGACGATGAAACACAGAAATCACATTGGAATTGAGTATAAAAGGCAGAATGCCGACTTAAGTACAAGAAGAGTGAATCTTCTAAGAGTTTGTGCTTCGAGCGGCTCCTGGGAGACCAGTATTAGATTCGGATCACCAGTGCAGGTTTACTGTATCCCTTGGACTTTCAGATTGACGATGAAACACAGAAATCGCATCGGAATTGAATATAAAAAGCACAATGCAGACTTAAGTAGAAGAAGAGTGAATCTTCTAAGAGTTTCTGCTTTGAGCGGCTCGTGGAAGACCAGTATTAGATTCCGATGCACCAGAGCAGGTTTACTGTATCCCTTGGACCTTCACATTGTAACCTCCCCACAAAAATTTTAAAAAGACTATATTTATTAGTAATGGAGCCACAGCTAAGTGTAAACTCCCCACAAGAATATTAATGGCAAAGACAATTAAATGAAAGCTCGCTATCTGACTCAAGTACAAGTTCCCATTAAATAATGAACGCTAATCCCATGATAATGAAACTGTAATGATAACCTAAACTCAATTCAACCGAAAAGTCGGTGTTTGCCCTGTGCGAAACGAGAATAAATTTCTTACCTTAGTGAAACTGCATGTCAAAATTCTGCTCTTATTGTTCTCTGGCGCTTGCACGAAAAGCATTGGAAGTACCTTTTGAAAATCTTTGTTAAAAGGAAATGGAAGGAAATTTGAATGATTGTCTCTAAAATTGCTTTTAAATCAAAATTATTATTGGGGGCGATTTTTGAAAGTTAAATTACAATGAGTGTTCGTTACATTATCTGATGAGCGCAAAGCTGCATGATTATTTATTTAAATAAATTATACCTCGTCCTGAATCTCGACCATTGCGATGCCGACGCCCGCCGACTGCTCTCCGCTACTGCTAGCAACCGACTCCAAGCACTACTGAGGACTGACTACTGCAGACTGACTGACTGCTCGCTACTGCGAGTCGAGCGCAACTGCTCTGGTCAGAGATTCTACAATGTCTCAGCATCGCTGCCGCACAACATACGTGTTTCATAACCCTCCACTGGGGGGGCAAAAATTTGGCAGCGATGGTGAGTCATTTGGACTTGCCATCGTAACAAATTTTTCCTTTAATTAATTAACATTTACAAAATATTTAGATGTAATACATGAATTAAATGTTGTGTGCATGCACCAATTACAAAACATTACAGACAAGACAAAATATAAGTACAAAACAAATCAGGAAAAATGTATATACAAATTATTTGACAGATAACAAAGTGTACACACACTGAAAAATTCTTTAGCAGTTTCATAACAGGCAAAAAAAAAAATCATGTTGACAAGTGTCATGAGTGCACATGCACTGCAGTGGAGAACATATCAGTAAAAGACGAAATGTATATACAAGAGTAACAAATGACATAAATCATAAAAGGTATACAGAATGAACACAAATCATATCGAAAATTGAGAAGAGTGCACAGGCACTGTAGTTCAGTTGAAAACATATTCACATAAGTGCACATGCACTGAAAACTTTTGAACATTTTTATAACAAATAAACGCAAGAGTAGAAAAAATCATCAAATCACAAAAA
Source organism: Schistocerca nitens (assembly GCF_023898315.1). Lineage (NCBI taxonomy): Eukaryota > Metazoa > Arthropoda > Insecta > Orthoptera > Acrididae > Schistocerca > Schistocerca nitens. The sequence goes on along the minus strand of NC_064618.1, from coordinate 35,179,134 downwards.
GTATATACAATATAGATGACAAGAGTGCACACATACTGCACTTCAAAACAAATCGAAAATGTCTTTAGTATTTTGACAACAAATGGCAAAAATCATGTCGACAAGTGACACAAGTGTACTCGCACTAGAGTTCAACAAATCGAGAAAAAATGTATATGCCATGAACATAAATGGTGTTAGTAAAAAAAAATGATTTTCACTATTAGGATAGGAAAGGAAGGATTGCATCATGGTTGTAGCACTTTAGTTTGCACATATCTGCACTGAAAGTCCATATCTTTCCACAGAATCACAACTAAGTGATACAATCTGCAGTTCCGTTCCCAGAAGTATTTATCAGCGTATCAAGACAGTGAAACGTCGTAGTAGTATTCCATACTATCATTTGGCAGTATACCAGGTACACCAAACAGTGGGACCAGAATAACGTCTTCATCGCTTACGGTGGTGGACAGCATGTCGTGTCAACACCACGCTCTTAAGAGGCGGCACACAGTGCTCCATAACAAAGTCTTGATTAGTGATTACATAAGTAGTTTCTTCGCCTACAGTGGTGAACAGCATGTCGTGTCAACACCGCGCTTTTAAGAGGCGGCACACCAACGTAGAATTAGTGCAAAAACCAAATATAGTGCTCCATGATAATGAGGATGGACAAGACAAATGGATGTTACAATAATTTCAGGTAGTTAGGTCAGAAGGTGAAGGACATTAACTAACACACAAATCTTGATTAGTGATTACATAAGTAGTTTGCGGTATCCATACTCTAGTCATTGAACATTTCTGTACCATGAATGTAGTATTACAGAAAAATGTTCATTAATTAATTTAAAGACAAGAGTGGTAATCAATCGCCATCAAGTATTGAGTATTACAAAACATTTTTCCTCATTCAAATGACATATTTACAAGTAACTATTAACACTCAGTGGCCTAGCAACTTTCGATTAGTACAAAATATTTATCATCATTCAGTATTAATATGGGAAGTCATCATTGAAAACACTAACAAAACGTTAAGTTACATTAATTATTGGCACTCAGTGGCCAGCAAGTATTGAATAGTATAAAACATTATTCATCATTCAGTATTCTTCATATCATTAAGAAATCATTATTAGAAAAATCAGTTAACTACAGTCATAGCATTAATAAGCATGGGCATTATAAGTTACATTAATTATGGGCACTCAGTGGCCAGCAAGTATTGAATAGTACAAAACATTAGTAGCATTAATAAGCATGGACATTATAAGTTACATTAATTATGGGCACTCAGTGGCCAGCAAGTATTGAATAGTACAAAACATTAGTAGCATTAATAAGCATGGGCATAATAAGTACTCTCATTACAATAGATAGTGGCAATTATGTTTTGGTATCATTAAGAAGTCATTATTCAAGTGACATACTATTCAGAGCTGATCAGTGTTATTCAGAATTATCATAAACTAGTGACATTATCTGGGACTGTTAATACATTTTGTTTTTTTCTGCTAGCAATGCATTGCTTTGGGTAATTATAAGGGAAAGCAATAAGAAATAAGAGAAAAAATTGCTTCTAGGTTGTTCCTATAAATGAAAAGATTGTGTAACGTCATTCGTCATGAGTCAGCTGTAGCAAGGTTATCACATTTATAAATGATAGACACAAGTGGGTAAGAAAAATGCAAGTACTAGAACAGGTATAATAAGTAACAAGTTTAGTAACTATCATAAAAAGCTTCTCCTGAAAGAAAAATACAAAATGGATTATTGAACTGAAAGAAGAAACGCAGACTATGCTGAAAAGTAGTGAACTTCGAATTAACAGGTAGTGAAATGTGTATAAAAAATGTGTTCCATAGCTGTCCTTTCCAAAACCTTCAGTCATCCTACTACGCAATATAACACCTGCTGTCAAAGTAAACTGCAACAAATACTTAAATAACTACATAGCATAAATACATAACTTCAACATTATCCTCATCTGTAAAGAAAAAACTTCATTATCCATAGTATCATAACTTCATTATCATCATCACCTGTAAAGAAAAAACTTCATTATTCATAGTACCATATTCATCATCATTGTTCATTATCAGCATTCATTATCATCTGCAAAAATCATTTCATTATTCATCACACAACTATTCCTAATCCCTAGCATATTTCATCACTTAAAACTAAAATGTGTAGTTCTGTCTGACAGCTTGCATCAATCGCCTTGTATTCTGAAAGAAAAAATTAGTTAAGACTGCTATTCTGCGATGTGTATAATATATTCTGGTTAATGCTTGTTAATTCTGATCCATTTACTCGTCCTCATTAGCTTATTGCATCTTCTTTCGTTTATTCCATAGGTGAAATTCCCACTTCTGTTTAATTCATTTCCTGTACGCATCATTTATTTCTGAAATTGATGAACAAAGATTAATGTCTTGCATTTAAATCATATACCCATTAAATAGTGACTGGTTAATGGTGACTCAATTAAGCATACAACATAACATGACAGAAAACGTAATATCTCAAAGCACAGACAGTGTTTAAAGGCAAAAAGTGTACAGAGAATATCGTAATGCAGCAGCAAAAAAGGAAAATGTAAAACAGTCACGATGTTGAGATATCACAAGGCAAAATGTCAAAGTCAAATGGTGTGTGTTATACCTTAACTAGTTCACAGTGCATACAAACAAAACATGAAAACAATCGTACATACATAAGAAAGACAAAATGTGACATTCGTTGTGTTCAGCTTATATGTAGTGTAGTTAATAGATGCGATAATTAAAGACTTCAATGGAGAGAGAATTTGATAAAATTAATGCGTCATTATAGAGAATTGCATAGTTATTCATAAAATGCGTAAGTTCATCTGAAAAAATGCACGGTCTAGTGTGTAACGACAAGAAGAGCGACCTGCTAACCTTACCTTGCCGGGCACTTGCCAAGAAAAAAATACGATAATCATCAGTAATTAGTAATGTCAATATAATTGCATAAGTGGTCATAAAATGTGTAAGTTCATCTGAAAAAATGTGCACGGTCTGATGTGTAACGACAAGAAGAGCGACCTGCTAACCTTACCTTGCCGGGCACTTGCCAAGAAAAAATACGATAATCATCAATAGGTAGTCACATAAATGTAATTGCATAAGTGGTCACAAATGTGTAAGTTCATCTGGAAAATATGCACGGTCTGATGTGTAACGACAAGAAGAGCGACCTGCTAACCTTACCTTGCCGGGCACTTGCCAAGAAAAAATACGATAATCATCAGTAATTAGTCATGTGAATATAATTGCATAAGTGGTCATAAAATGTGTAAACGGCCTCATAGCATGTTACATCGTAAAGTGGTTTCATTCGATAAAGGGTTTAATGTTTGACACATGATGGTTGCCTTTCGATTTTCTGGTTCTCAGAGTTTCGACGTGTACAACATTGGGGTGAGGAATGCTGCGAATCCGATATGGACCTGCGTATAGAAGTTCAAATTTACTGCACTTACCTTTTAATTTGCTGGATAAATAGTGTGTACGTACTAATATCTTCTGTCCAACGTGAAAGTCTCGGTGTCTACAAACCTGTTTTTGCTGTCTTCTCCGGCGCTCTGCGGCACGTTTGATGTTGTTCAGCGCAATGTCAACTATTTCGTGGTGTCGTAATCGACGAGATGTAGGAAAATTTACTAACTCTTTGATTTTGTTGGGTGGTTCAACGTTTTTCAGTATAACAGACGGAGGTAGCATAGTGGATTCATTTGTAATGGAATTAATTACATCTTGGAATGAGTGTACGTGTGTGTCCCAATTAACATGTCTTTTGTGGCAGTATATTCTACACAGTTTACCAATTTCTTTCATTAGTCGTTCACAAGGGTTCGAAGAGGCGTGGTACTTGGATATATAAATCGGAGAAATGTTTCTAGCTCGTAACATGCGTGTCCATATAGTAGAACGAAATTGTGATCCATTGTCAGAAATTACTTTCATCACATGCCCTACATGAAATAAGAAATGCTTTACAAATGCTTTCGAAACAGTTTTGGCAGTAGCTTTGCGTAACGGAGTGAAGGTAACAAATTTTGAAGTGAGTTCAACAGCGACAAAGATGTAGCAAAAACCTCTATTAGTTCTCGGAATTGGACCAAAAATGTCTACTGCGGCCATATGTCTTAATTTAACAGGTACAATGGGATATAATGGAGGAATGTGTGAAGTGGTGTCAGACTTAGCTTTCTGGCAAATTTTACATGACGCTAAAACTCGTCGTATACGTTTTTCCATGTTTGAAAAATAACAGTTCTGTCTCAATATAAGAAAACATTTTCTTGCTCCATAATGTGCGTAGCTTAAATGAGTGTACCAGATTAATTTGTTAACCAGTTCGTCAGGAATGCATAATAACCAATTGTTACTGTCTGGATGAGAGCGGCGAAACAGAATGTCATTGCGTACAGTGTAGTGGTTTCTAATCGTAACATGATTCTTATCTTGCCAAAGGTGTTTAATTTCTTTCCATACATTGTCTTTACTTTGCTCTCGTGCTATGTCCTGTAATGACGATGAAATAAAATTTTCAAATGCAATCTGTTGAATGTACATGACGCTGAAATTTGCTTTGCAGAAGTTGGTTGCTACGTCTTGCTGATTGTTGCTGAGAGAACGAGAAAGTGCGTCTGCTATAACATTTTGTGTGCCGGGAATGTGAACAATCGTAAAATTAAATTCCTGTAAATAAAGTTTCCATCTGCTTAATCTATCATGAGTAAATTTAGCTGAAAGTAAAAATTGTATCGCTCTGTGGTCTGTGTAAACGGTGGTATGTCTGCCATAAAGAAAATGCCTAAATCTCGTAAAAGCCCATACAACACATAATGTTTCTAGTTCAGTAACGGAATAATTTCGTTCAGCAGGTGACAAAATGCGGCTTGCAAATGCGATGTTTTTAATTACTGTTGAGCCATCTTCTTCAATTTCCTGAAAAATGTGTACGCCTAAAGCTGTGTTGGAACTGTCGGTGGCAATAGAAAAATTTCTAGTAAGGTCTGGGTGCGATAAAAGTGGAGCATTCAACAAAGCATGTTTCAGGTTCACGAATTCAGAGTGTGCTTGCTTATCCCATGACCAAATAGTGTTTTTACCTGTTAATTGGCATAATCTAGGCGTGTCTAAAGCAGAGTGATAAATAAATTTACGAAAAAAGTTAATTAAGCCCAAAAAACTGCGTAATTGTTTCTTCGTCGTAGGAACAGTAATGTCACGTAGAGCTTGAAGTTTTTCCGGATCAGGCGCGATGCCTTCTGCTGAAATTACGTGTCCAAGAAATTTTATAGAAGTTTTACCAAAATGCGATTTACTGAGGTTAACTGTGAGTCCTTGTGCATGGAAAGTTTCCAATATTCGTTCTAAAATCAGATTATGTTCAGACCAGTTAGCTTCTGCAATAAGAATGTCGTCTACGTACGTCGTAATTCTGTCTTTAAGTTCTGTCGGAAGTATTGTGTTCAAACCACGAATAAAAGCTGCAGAGGAAATAGTTAAGCCGAATGGTAATTTGCAAAATTGATAACAGTCACCAAAACAGAGAAAAGCTGTATACTTTCTGCAATTCGGATGAAGTTGAATTTGCCAAAATCCCGATTTCAAATCTAATGTGGAATAAATAGCTGTACCGTGAAATTTCTGTAGTAGTTCTTCTAATGTCTGTGGTCGATCTGTTTCATTAATAATAATGTCATTAATGTGACGTGAATCAAGTACAAGGCGAAGTGACCCATCTTTTTTCTTAACAATATGTAGCGGGTTTATGTACGGGCTAACTGCTGGTTCAATAATTCCTTGATCGAGCATATCCTGCAATTCTTTTTTAACTTGTTCTCTGTGGATATATGGAATGGGATAATGCTTTGCTTTAAATGTGTCGTGCTGTTTGACTTGAAATTCGTACATAAAGCCGGACATAGTACCAGGAATGTTGTCGAAAACTGGAGCTTGTTGTAAAAGAATTTTATGTAATTGCGTTCGTTCGTCGTCTGTATTTGCACTGCTTTGTTTAACCTTATCGGAAATCATTTGCATTACGTCGTAGTCAGTTTCGTCTGGAGTGTTATAGTTATGTACGTACGTGTCGGTGAACAATGCGGAATTACAGTTTATGTTACGTGTTGCTGAAATGACCTCTGTGCAGTTAATTGTTTCCTCTTCTGATGATAATGAGTGCTGAAATTCTAAAGCCAATTGCACATTTTCGTCCTTCAACATTAAATAAGAATTTTGAAAATCAACCACTGCGTCGTGTTGTACGAGAAAATTAGTACCTAAAATTACGTCTGTTGTCAACAACGGAACAATCCAAAAATTTGAGTGAAAAGTATGACCTCCAATACAAAATGATAAATGCGTCTGTAATTTAACGTCTACTCCTTTACTTGATACTGCTCCTTTCACTTTTGTTTTGCCTAATGGTAATGTGGGATACGTATTCTCTTTGTTACACTCGTTAAAAGTTTCCTCATTAATGACTGACATAGGTGAGCCAGAATCAATTACTGCTGAAAATTTCGATGAACCTATTTTAATTTCGATGACAGGATGTGAAATGGTTTTCTGAACAACTGGTCTTTCCTGTAAAAGAGTGTCTCGAATGTCGTCGAAAGTAATAACATTTTCGTGAACAACATTTTGCGTGTCAAAAGTAGTGCTTGTGTTATTGGAAGATGCGTCCTGTACAGTATCTAGTCAGATTCTATCAGACGTGTTATTATTATCATCACGAGGATGTTGTGGCATTTCTACAATTTGAACAGTTCTATTACTTCTTCCAGACGTATTACGCTCTGGATGATACCTACTGTCGGGTTCATTCATAAGAATATGTTCTTGCGGATGATTTTGCTGTTGGTAAGATCGACTGTTATTATATGTACGTTGATAATTGTGCTCGTCATTTTTACGTCTGTCGTGATAGTCATTCCTATACGGTGCATTGCGATAGGAATTGAAGTACTGTCTTCTCTGTACGTAGTTATTTCCTTGCTGCCGTGCGTTACTGTTTGTTGGATCTGGGACTATACGTGCACGCGGCGAAACATTAAAGTTTGGTTGACCTTGTGCATTACATTGTTGGTTAGGTATTCTAACCGGTTGACTTTCATGCTGCTGTGGTGAAAAACGTCTATTGTTACTAAAAGGTGATTCCTGTTGCTGAAAATTTTGACGATATTGATAATCAGAATTTTGTCTGTGACTTAAGTTCTGGTAGTTTTCATTCCTAAAGCGTCTGTTATTTTTCCTATTGAAATTACGTGACTGATCATAATTACTGTAAGTTTGTTGACCTTGGTTATTATACGAAAAGTTTTTGTTTACAAAAGAATAATCAGATTGCTGCACTTCTAAAAGCTGCAATAGATCCCTGAATGCCGAAATGTTTTCTTTTTGTTGACCTGTTAGAAGTGACACTCTTAATGATCGTGGCAATTTAGAGATACATAATTGAATGAGTGCAGATTCACTATAGGGTTCACTTAAGTACTGGTTTTGTTGCACCATGTGCTCAAAAAATTGCGTCACGCTCGGAAAATTTGAGTTCTCATAATTTGGTAAGCTAATTAACTGATCTTTAATTCCGCGCTGTGTCGTCTTCGACCAGTACGCTGATAGAAAAGCATTCTGAAATTCTTCTACTGAATAACATTGTCTCGCGATCGGCCTCATACGAGTTGCCGGTTCGCCTTCCAAAAAGCTGCAAATAAATTCAAGTTTATGCGTAACGGGCCAAGTCGGTGGAAAAGCAAAGCTAAACTGTTGTATCCAATCTAGTGGGTGAATCTGTGTTCTGTCGTTTTTAAACACTTTAAATTTTCTTACTGACAGAAAATGTTTGTAATCGAAATTATCATCTCTGTATGATGGAACAGGATCAGGATTGCAAGAAAATCTGTTGAACTGTGGTTGTTCGGAATCTAAGTCCCGTACTCTCTGTAGATTACTCAAATTACATGCGCTGCGTGAGTCTGGCAAATGTTCGAATAATGGCGTCTGCTGTGATGTGTTATTAACCGAAATATTTTTCATCTCTGTTACTTCTTGTTGTAAACTTGACAACTTTCTGCGCAACGTGTTATTAGACGAATCAATCTCATTAATTGTCTGCTGTAGATTTTGAAATTCCGGTGTTTGATTAAATGAAACCGGTGAAGTATCGTCTGATTTATTGTCATTAGTGCTTTCGATGACATCAATACGACTGGCCAATTCATCACATTTTTCAGTCAGTATTTTTACCTGATCATCGGTTTTAGTGTCAGTGGCATTTATCTGGTTTTGCAATTTACGTGTAGTTTCGTTCAGTTTTCTAACGTCAGCTTTGACGACATCGGAATCCTGTGTTAGTTCTAATTGTTCGAGTCTGTCGGTCACTGTTTGAATATCTATTGTGTGTGTATCTGTTTTTGATTTAAGATCCGAAATTTCGTCACGTAATTCCGTGTTCGACTGTTCAATAGTATTGATTTTGTCCGAAACTGTGGCAATATTATTGTCTACGTATGTTTTTGCCTTCGCAAACATTTTACGTTTGTCTTCCTGTCTCTGAGCAGTGATTGTTTCCATTACTTGACGTTTTACTTTATTTTGATCATCAATAAATTTGCGGAAACGCGTATCACTGTTTTGTATATGGAGACTAAGACGTTCGTTAATTTGTGTGTTCTGTTGGTCGAATTTCGCGTCAATCTTTTCATCCATTGTGCGCGAAAGTTCTGCTGTCACTGCTTTAAATTCGTCGCGTAATTGTGTAGCTTTTTCAGAGCATTGTTTAGCGACTGAGCTAATTTCCGCTCTAAGTGTTTCTGTTGTGGCTGTTTGCATTTCCCTTAAATCTTGAGCAACAGTTCTAATCTCTTCGCTACTTTTCTTTGAACAAGCCTCCATTTCCTCGCGTAACTGTACTTTAGTGTCATGACATTGCGCGGCAACGGCTCTAATTTGTTCACTAAGCTCCCTAGAATTGTTGTCTAATTTTTCATTAAGCTTGTCTTGTTTTTCGTTCTGTTGTTTGACCTGTTCACTAAGTTGTCTGAGATTTTCATCATTGTCGTCTAATCTTTCATTTAAGTGTTGCTTGAGATTTTCGTTATCTTGTTTGTTCTGTTCCCTAAGTTGTCTGAAATCTTCACTCTGTTGTTTGTTTGATTCAAGAATTTGTAGTAATAATGCCCTAATTGGATCCGACACAAAGTTAGCATTTCTATTCTCTGTGCTGTTTGACGGTGTATTTGCAATTGTCTCGCTTTCCTTAACCATTTGGTTATTCTGAGATTCACAAAAAGGTTTGTCAGTCGGATGTACGCTGTCAGACATTATTTCGGAATTAAATAAATCCGTCGTACTTTGTGTATCCTGTTCATTTTCATTAGACAAATTTGTGTGTTCGTCACGTGAATTTAGTAAACCGGTTGTGTTAGGCTGGGCAGCGCTCATTACAATAGAGCGTCCCGCGTCATTGATTGTCGTCAAATCAACAGAGGACATAACCGAGTTCGTTTGTTCATCATTAAGACAGAAGTCATCATTAGTGGTTGGAACGCATTGATTGTCAGTGAACGCAGGATTGTCATCATTACACTGCGTGTCACTAGTACTATCGGTCACGTTGTTTAAGTCGGTAAATTCATTCATTATACCACGCGATACACTATTCACAGTTTTTCGCGGCATTTTTACAATAGTCACAATAAATCACAAAACAAATAAGTACAATACAAAAGCAACACACAAATACAACAGAGCAACGAATTGCCGTTGACCTGTAGTAAGAAAGTCACAAGATTAGTAAAAGCGTTGCGCCAAATTTTAATTATATCTAAGAAATAAGAGCAGATATCTGACTGTTTTTCAAAAGATTCTCACGAAATACGATCCTGGACTGGGTGTCGCCAAGTGTAACCTCCCCACAAAAATTTTAAAAAGACTATATTTATTAGTAATGGAGCCACAGCTAAGTGTAAACTCCCCACAAGAATATTAATGGCAAAGACAATTAAATGAAAGCTCGCTATCTGACTCAAGTACAAGTTCCCATTAAATAATGAACGCTAATCCCATGATAATGAAACTGTAATGATAACCTAAACTCAATTCAACCGAAAAGTCGGTGTTTGCCCTGTGCGAAACGAGAATAAATTTCTTACCTTAGTGAAACTGCATGTCAAAATTCTGCTCTTATTGTTCTCTGGCGCTTGCACGAAAAGCATTGGAAGTACCTTTTGAAAATCTTTGTTAAAAGGAAATGGAAGGAAATTTGAATGATTGTCTCTAAAATTGCTTTTAAATCAAAATTATTATTGGGGGCGATTTTTGAAAGTTAAATTACAATGAGTGTTCGTTACATTATCTGATGAGCGCAAAGCTGCATGATTATTTATTTAAATAAATTATACCTCGTCCTGAATCTCGACCATTGCGATGCCGACGCCCGCCGACTGCTCTCCGCTACTGCTAGCAACCGACTCCAAGCACTACTGAGGACTGACTACTGCAGACTGACTGACTGCTCGCTACTGCGAGTCGAGCGCAACTGCTCTGGTCAGAGATTCTACAATGTCTCAGCATCGCTGCCGCACAACATACGTGTTTCAACATTGACGATGATACACAGAAATCGCATCGGAAATGAATATAAGAGGCACAATGCCGACTTAAGTACAAGAAGAGTGAATCTTCTAAGAGTTTGTGGTTTGAGCGGCTCCTGGGAGACCAGTATTAGATTCCGATGCACCAGTGCAGGTTTACTGTATCCCTTGGACCTTTCCATTGACGATAAAACACAGAAATCGCATCGGAATTGAATATAAAAGGCACAATGCCGACTTAAGTACAAGAAGAGTGAATCTTCTAAGAGTTTGTGCTTTGAGCGGCTCCTGGGAGACCAGTATTAGATTCCGATGCACCAGTGCAGGTTTACTGTATCCCTTGGACCTTCACAATGACGATGAAACACAGAAATCACATTGGAATTGAGTATAAAAGGCAGAATGCCGACTTAAGTACAAGAAGAGTGAATCTTCTAAGAGTTTGTGCTTCGAGCGGCTCCTGGGAGACCAGTATTAGATTCGGATCACCAGTGCAGGTTTACTGTATCCCTTGGACTTTCAGATTGACGATGAAACACAGAAATCGCATCGGAATTGAATATAAAAAGCACAATGCAGACTTAAGTAGAAGAAGATTGAATCTTGTAAGAGTTTGTGCTTTGAGCGGCTCCTGGGAGACCAGTATTAGATTCCGATGCACCAGTGCAGGTTTACTGTATCCCTCGGACCTTCACATTGACGATGAAACACAGAAATCGCATCGGAATTGAATATAAAAGTCACAATGCCTACTTAAGTACATGCAGAGTGAATCTTCTAAGAGTTTGTGCTTTGAGCGGCTCCTGGGAGACCAGTATTAGATTCCGGTGCACCAGTGCAGGTTTACTGTATCCCTTAGACCTACACATTGACGATGAGACACAGCAATCGCATCGGAATTAAATATAAAAGACACAATGCCGACAAAAGTTCAAGAAGAAAGAATGTTCTAAGAGTTTGTGCTTTGAGCGGCCCCTGGGAGACCAGTATTAGATTCCGATGCACCAGTGCACGTTTACTGAATCTCTTGGACCTTCACATTGACGATGAAACACAGAAATCGCATCGGAATTGAATATAAAAGACACAATGCCGACTTAAGTATAAGAAGAGTGACTCTTCTATGAGTTTGTGCTTTTAGCGGATCCTGGGAGACCAGTATTAGATTCCGATGCACCAGCGCAGGTTTACTGTATCCCTTGGACCTTCACATTGACGGTGAAACACAGAAATCGCATCGGAATTGAATATAAAAAGCACAATGCCGACTTAAGTAGAAGTGAATCTTGTAAGAGTTTGTGCTTTGAGCGGCTCCTGGGAGACCAGTATTAGATTCCGATGCACCAGTGGAGTTTTACTGTATCCCTTGGACCTTCACATTGACGATATAACACAGAAATCGCATCGGAATTGAATATAAAAAGCACAATGACGACTTAAGTATAAGAAGAGTGAATCTTAAAAGAGTTTGAGCTTTGAGCTGCTCCTGGGAGACCAGTATTAGATTCCGATGCACCAGTGCACGTTTACTGTATCCCTTGGACCTTCACATTGACGATGAAACACAGAAATCGCATCGGAATTGAATATAAAAGACACAATGCCGACTTAAGTATAAGAAGAGTGACTCTTCTATGAGTTTGTGCTTCGAGCGGCTCCTGGGAGACCAGTATTAGATTCCGATGCACCAGTGCAGGTTTACTGTATCCCTTGGACCTTCAGATTGACGATGAAACACAGAAATCGCATCGGAATTGAATATAAAAAGCACAATGCCGACTTAAGTAGAAGAAGATTGAATCTTGTAAGAGTTTGAGCTTTGAGCGGCTCCTGGGAGACCAGTATTAGATTCCGATGCACCAGTGCAGGTTTACTGTATCCCTTGGACCTTCACATTGACGATGAAGCATAGAAATCGCATCGGATTTGAATATAAAAGGCACAATGCCGACTTAAGAACAAGAAGAGTGAATCTTCTAAGAGTTTCTGCTTTGAGCGGCTCCTGGAAGACCAGTATTAGATTCCGATGCACCAGTGCAGGTTTACTGTATCCCTTGGACCTTCACATTGACGATGAAACACAGAAATCGCATCGGAATTGAATATAAGAGGCACAATGCCTACTTAAGTACAAGAAGAGTGAATCTTCTAAGAGTTTGTGGTTTGAGCGGCTCCTGGGAGACCAGTATTAGATTCCGATGCACCAGTGCAGGTTTACTGTATCCCTTGGACCTTCGCATTGACGATAAAACACAGAAATCGCATCGGAATTGAATATAAAAGGCAGAATGCCGACTTAAGTACAAGAAGAGTGAATCTTCTAAGAGTTTGTGCTTTGAGCGGCTCCTGGGAGACCAGTATTAGATTCCGATGCACCAGTGCAGGTTTACTGTATCCCTTGGACCTTCACATTGACGATGAAACACAGAAATCACATTGGAATTGAATATAAAAGGCAGAATGCCGACTTAAATACAAGAAGAGTGAATCTTCTAAGAGTTTGTGTTGTGAGCGGCTCCTGGGAGACCAGTATTAGATTCCGATGCCCCAGTGCAGGTTTACTGTATCCCTCGGACCTTCACATTGACGATGAAACACAGAAATCGCATTGGAATTGAATATAAATGTCACAATTCCGACTTAAGTAGAAGAAGAGTGAATCTTCTAAGAGTTTGTGCTTTGAGCGGCTCCTGGGAGACCTGTATTGGACTCCGATGCACCAGTGCAGGTTTACTGTATCCCTTGGACCTTCACATTGAGGATGAAATACAGAAATCGCATCGGAATTGAATATAAAAGGCACAATGCCTACTTAAGTACATGAAGAGTGAATCTTCTAAGAGTTTGTGCATTGAGCGGCTCCTGGGTGACCAGTATTAAATTCCGATGCACCAGTGCAGGTTTACTGTATCCCTTAGACCTACACATTGACGATGAAACACAGAAATCGCATCGGAATTGAATATAAAAGGCACAATGGCAACATAAGTACAAGAAGAGTGAATCTTCTGAGAGTTTGTGCTTTTGAGCGGCTCCTGGGAGACCAGTATTAGATTCCGATGCCCCAGTGCAGGTTTACTGTATCCCTTGGACCTTCACATTGACGATGAAACACAGAAATCGCATTGGAATTGAATATAAATGTCACAATTCCGACTTAAGTAGAAGAAGAGCGAATCTTCTAAGTGTATGTGCTTTGAGCGGCTCCTGGGAGACCTGTATTGGATTCCGATGCACCAGTGCAGGTTTACTGTATCCCTTGGACCTTCACATTGAGGATGAAACACAGAAATCGCATCGGAATTGAATATAAAAGGCACAATGCCTACTTAAGTACATGAAGAGTGAATCTTCTAAGAGTTTGTGCTTTGAGCGGCTCCTGGGAGACCAGTATTAGATTCCGATGCACCAGTGCAGGTTAACTGTATCCCTTAGACCTACACATTGACGATGAGACACAGCAATCGCATCGGAATTAAATATAAAAGACACAATGCCGACAAAAGTTCAAGAAGAAAGAATGTTCTAAGAGTTTGTGCTTTGAGCGGCCCCTGGGAGACCAGTATTAGATTCCGATGCACCAGTGCACGTTTACTGAATCTCTTGGACGTTCACATTGACGATGAAACACAGAAATCGCATCGGAATTGAATATAAAAGACACAATGCCGACTTAAGTATAAGAAGAGTGACTCTTCTATGAGTTTGTGCTTTTAGCGGATCCTGGGAGACCAGTATTAGATTCCGATGCACCAGTGCAGGTTTACTGTACCCCCTGGACCTTCACATTGACGGTGAAACACAGAAATCGCATCGGAATTGAATATAAAAAGCACAATGCCGACTTAAGTAGAAGTGAATCTTGTTAGAGTTTGTGCTTTGAGCGGCTCCTGGGAGACCAGTATTAGATTCCGATGCACCAGTGGAGTTTTACTGTATTCCTTGGACCTTCACATTAACGATGTAACACAGAAATCGCATCGGAATTGAATATAAAAAGCACAATGCCGACTTAAGTATAAGAAGAGTGAATCTTGTAAGAGTTTGTGCTTTGAGCTGCTCCTGGGAGACCAGTATTAGATTCCGATGCACCAGTGCGCGTTTACTGTATCCCTTGGACCTTCACATTGACGATGAAACACAGAAATCGCATCGGAATTGAATATAAAAGACACAATGCCGACTTAAGTATAAGAAGAGTGACTCTTCTATGAGTTTGTGCTTCGAGCGGCTCCTGGGAGACCAGTATTAGATTCCGATGCACCAGTGCAGGTTTACTGTATCCCTTGGACCTTCAGATTGACGATGAAACACAGAAATCGCATCGGAATTGAATATAAAAAGCACAATGCCGACTTAAGTAGAAGAAGAGTGAATCTTGTAAGAGTTTGTGCTTTGAGCGGCTCCTGGGAGACCAGTATTAGATTCCGATGCACCAGTGCAGGTTTACTGTATCCCTTGGACCTTCACATTGACGGTGAAACACAGAAATCGCATCGGAATTGAATATAAAAAGCACAATGCCGACTTAAGTAGAAGTGAATCTTGTAAGAGTTTGTGCTTTGAGCGGCTCCTGGGAGACCAGTATTAGATTCCGATGCACCAGTGGAGTTTTACTGTATCCCTTGGACCTTCACATTGACGATGTAACACAGAAATCGCATCGGAATTGAATATAAAAAGCACAATGCGAATTAAGTATAAGAAGAGTGAATCTTGTAAGAGTTTGAGCTTTGAGCTGCTCCTGGGAGACCAGTATTAGATTCCGATGCACCAGTGCACGTTTACTGTATCCCTTGGACCTTCACATTGACGATGAAACACAGAAATCGCATCGGAATTGAATATAAAAGACACAATGCCGACTTAAGTATAAGAAGAGTGACTCTTCTATGAGTTTGTGCTTCGAGCGGCTCCTGGGAGACCAGTATTAGATTCCGATGCACCAGTGCAGGTTTACTGTATCCCTTGGACCTTCAGATTGACGATGAAACACAGAAATCGCATCGGAATTGAATATAAAAAGCACAATGCCGACTTAAGTAGAAGAAGAGTGAATCTTGTAAGAGTTTGTGCTTTGAGCGTCTCCTGGGAGACCAGTATTAGATTCCGATGCACCAGTGCAGGTTTACTGTATCCCTTGGACCTTCACATTGACGATGAAGCATAGAAATCGCATCGGATTTGAATATAAAAGGCACAATGCCGACTTAAGTACAAGAAGAGTGAATCTTCTAAGAGTTTCTGCTTTGAGCGGCTCCTGGAAGACCAGTATTAGATTCCGATGCACCAGTGCAGGTTTACTGTATCCCTTGGACCTTCACATTGACGATGAAACACAGAAATCGCATCGGAATTGAATATAAGAGGCACAATGCCTACTTAAGTACAAGAAGAGTGAATCTTCTAAGAGTTTGTGGTTTGAGCGGCTCCTGGGAGACCAGTATTAGATTCCGATGCACCAGTGCAGGTTTACTGTATCCCTTGGATCTTCGCATTGACGATAAAACACAGAAATCGCATCGGAATTGAATATAAAAGGCACAATGCCGACTTAAGTACAAGAAGAGTGAATCTTCTAAGAGTTTGTGCTTTGAGCGGCTCCTGGGAGACCAGTATTAGATTCCGATGCACCAGTGCAGGTTTACTGTATCCCTTGGACCTTCACATTGACGATGAAACACAGAAATCACATTGGAATTGAATATAAAAGGCAGAATGCCGACTTAAATACAAGAAGAGTGAATCATCTAAGAGTTTGTGTTGTGAGCGGCTCCTGGGAGACCAGTATTAGATTCCGATGCCCCAGTGCAGGTTTACTGTATCCCTTGGACCTTCACATTGACGATGAAACACAGAAATCGCATTGGAATTGAACATAAATGTCACAATTCCGACTTAAGTAGAAGAAGAGTGAATCTTCTAAGAGTTTGTGCTTTGAGCGGCTCCTGGGAGACCTGTATTGGATTCCGATGCACCAGTGCAGGTTTACTGTATCCCTTGGACCTTCACATTGAGGATGAAATACAGAATTCGCATCGGAATTGAATATAAAAGGCACAATGCCTACTTAAGTACATGAAGAGTGAATCTTCTAAGAGTTTGTGCTTTGAGCGGCTCCTGGGAGACCAGTATTAGATTCTGATGCACCAGTGCAGGTTTACTGTATCCCTTAGACCTACACATTGACGATGAAACACAGAAATCGCATCGGAATTGAATATAAAAGGCACAATGGTAACATAAGTACAAGAAGAGTGAATCTTCTGAGAGTTTGTGCTTTTGAGCGGCTCCTGGGAGACCAGTATTAGATTCCGATGCCCCAGTGCAGGTTTACTGTATCCCTTGGACCTTCACATTGACGATGAAACACAGAAATCGCATTGGAATTGAATATAAATGTCACAATTCCGACTTAAGTAGAAGAAGAGCGAATCTTCTAAGTGTATGTGCTTTGAGCGGCTCCTGGGAGACCTGTATTGGATTCCGATGCACCAGTACAGGTTTACTGTATCCCTTGGACCTTCACATTGAGGATGAAACACAGAAATCGCATCGGAATTGAATATAAAAGGCACAATGCCTACTTAAGTACATGAAGAGTGAATCTTCTAAGAGTTTGTGGTTTGAGCGGCTCCTGGGAGACCAGTATTAGATTCCGATGCACCAGTTCAGGTTTACTGTATCCCTTAGACCTACACATTGACGATGAGACACAGCAATCGCATCGGAATTAAATATAAAAGACACAATGCCGACAAAAGTTCAAGAAGAAAGAATGTTCTAAGAGTTTGTGCTTTGAGCGGCCCCTGGGAGACCAGTATTAGATTCCGATGCACCAGTGCACGTTTACTGAATCTCTTGGACCTTCACATTGACGATGAAACACAGAAATCGCATCGGAATTGAATATAAAAGACACAATGCCGACTTAAGTATAAGAAGAGTGACTCTTCTATGAGTTTGTGCTTTTAGCGGATCCTGGGAGACCAGTATTAGATTCCGATGCACCAGTGCAGGTTTACTGTACCCCCTGGACCTTCACATTGACGGTGAAACACAGAAATCGCATCGGAATTGAATATAAAAAGCACAATGCCGACTTAAGTAGAAGTGAATCTTGTTAGAGTTTGTGCTTTGAGCGGCTCCTGGGAGACCAGTATTAGATTCCGATGCACCAGTGGAGTTTTACTGTATCCCTTGGACCTTCACATTGACGATGTAACACAGAAATCGCATCGGAATTGAATATAAAAAGCACAATGCCGACTTAAGTATAAGAAGAGTGAATCTTGTAAGAGTTTGTGCTTTGAGCTGCTCCTGGGAGACCAGTATTAGATTCCGATGCACCAGTGCGCATTTACTGTATCCCTTGGACCTTCACATTGACGATGAAACACAGAAATCGCATCGGAATTGAATATAAAAGGCACAAGCCGACTTAAGTACAAGAAGAGTGAATCTTCTAAGAGTTTGTGCTTTGAGCGGCTCCTGGGAGACCAGTATTAGATTCAGATGCACCAGTGCAGGTTTACTGTATCCCTTGGACCTTCACATTGACGATGAAACACAGAAATCGCATCGGAATTTGAATATAAAATGCACAATGGCGACTTAAGTACAAGAAGAGTGAATCTTCTAAGAGTTTGTGCTTTGAGCGGCTCCTGGGAGACCAGTATTAGATTCCGATGCACCAGTGCAGGTTTACTGTATCCCTTGGACCTTCACATTGACGATGAAACACAGAAATCACATTGGAATTGAGTATAAAAGGCAGAATGCTGACTTAAGTACAAGAAGAGTGAATCTTCTAAGAGTTTGTGCTTCGAGCGGCTCCTGGGAGACCAGTATTAGATTCGGATCACCAGTGCAGGTTTACTGTATCCCTTGGACTTTCAGATTGACGATGAAACACAGAAATCGCATCGGAATTGAATATAAAAAGCAGAATGCAGACTTAAGTAGAAGAAGATTGAATCTTGTAAGAGTTTGTGCTTTGAGCGGCTCCTGGGAGACCAGTATTAGATTCCGATGCACCAGTGCAGGTTTACTGTATCCCTTGGACCTTCACATTGACGATGAAGCATAGAAATCGAATCGGATTTGAATATAAATGGCACAATGCCGACTTAAGTACAAGAAGAGTGAATCTTCTAAGAGTTTCTGCTTTGAGCGGCTCCTGGAAGACCAGTATTAGATTCCGATGCACCAGTGCAGGTTTACTGTATCCCTTGGACCTTCACATTGACGATGAAACACAGAAATCGCATCGGAATTGAATATAAAAGACACAATGCCGACTTAAGTATAAGAAGAGTGACTCTTCTATGAGTTTGTGATTCGAGCGGCTCCTGGGAGACCAGTATTAGATTCCGATGCACCAGTGCAGGTTTACTGTATCCCTTGGACCTTCAGATTGACGATGAAACACAGAAATCGCATCGGAATTGAATATAAAAAGCACAATGCCGACTTAAGTAGAAGAAGAGTGAATCTTGTAAGAGTTTGTGCTTTGAGCGGCTCCTGGGAGACCAGTATTAGATTCCGATGCACCAGTGCAGGTTTACTGTATCCCTTGGACCTTCACATTGACGATGAAGCTTTGAAATCGCATCGGATTTGAATATAAAAGGCACAATGCCGACTTAAGTACAAGAAGAGTGAATCTTCTAAGAGTTTCTGCTTTGAGCGGCTCGTGGAAGACCAGTATTAGATTCCGATGCACCAGTGCAGGTTTACTGTATCCCTTGGACCTTCACATCGACGATGATACACAGAAATCGCATCGGAATTGAATATAAGAGGCACAATGCCGACTTAAGTACAAGAAGAGTGAATCTTCTAAGAGTTTGTGGTTTGAGCGTCTCCTGGGAGACCACTATTAGATTCCGATGCACCAGTGCAGGTTTACTGTATCCCTTGGACCTTTCCATTGACGATAAAACACAGAAATCGCATCGGAATTGAATATAAAAGGCACAATGCCGACTTAAGTACAAGAAGAGTGAATCTTCTAAGAGTTTGTGCTTTGAGCGGCTCCTGGGAGACCAGTATTAGATTCCGATGCACCAGTGCAGGTTTACTGTATCCCTTGGACCTTCACATTGACGATGAAACACAGATATCACATTGGAATTGAGTATAAAAGGCAGAATGCCGACTTAAGTACAAGAAGAGTGAATCTTCTAAGAGTTTGTGGTTTGAGCGGCTCCTGGGAGACCAGTATTAGATTCCGATGCACCAGTGCAGGTTTACTGTATCCCTTGGATCTTCGCATTGACGATAAAACACAGAAATCGCATCGGAATTGAATATAAAAGGCACAATGCCGACTTAAGTACAAGAAGAGTGAATCTTCTAAGAGTTTGTGCTTTGAGCGGCTCCTGGGAGACCAGTATTAGATTCCGATGCACCAGTGCAGGTTTACTGTATCCCTTGGACCTTCACATTGACGATGAAACACAGAAATCACATTGGAATTGAATATAAAAGGCAGAATGCCGACTTAAATACAAGAAGAGTGAATCATCTAAGAGTTTGTGTTGTGAGCGGCTCCTGGGAGACCAGTATTAGATTCCGATGCCCCAGTGCAGGTTTACTGTATCCCTTGGACCTTCACATTGACGATGAAACACAGAAATCGCATTGGAATTGAACATAAATGTCACAATTCCGACTTAAGTAGAAGAAGAGTGAATCTTCTAAGAGTTTGTGCTTTGAGCGGCTCCTGGGAGACCTGTATTGGATTCCGATGCACCAGTGCAGGTTTACTGTATCCCTTGGACCTTCACATTGAGGATGAAATACAGAATTCGCATCGGAATTGAATATAAAAGGCACAATGCCTACTTAAGTACATGAAGAGTGAATCTTCTAAGAGTTTGTGCTTTGAGCGGCTCCTGGGAGACCAGTATTAGATTCTGATGCACCAGTGCAGGTTTACTGTATCCCTTAGACCTACACATTGACGATGAAACACAGAAATCGCATCGGAATTGAATATAAAAGGCACAATGGTAACATAAGTACAAGAAGAGTGAATCTTCTGAGAGTTTGTGCTTTTGAGCGGCTCCTGGGAGACCAGTATTAGATTCCGATGCCCCAGTGCAGGTTTACTGTATCCCTTGGACCTTCACATTGACGATGAAACACAGAAATCGCATTGGAATTGAATGTAAATGTCACAATTCCGACTTAAGTAGAAGAAGAGCGAATCTTCTAAGTGTATGTGCTTTGAGCGGCTCCTGGGAGACCTGTATTGGATTCCGATGCACCAGTACAGGTTTACTGTATCCCTTGGACCTTCACATTGAGGATGAAACACAGAAATCGCATCGGAATTGAATATAAAAGGCACAATGCCTACTTAAGTACATGAAGAGTGAATCTTCTAAGAGTTTGTGGTTTGAGCGGCTCCTGGGAGACCAGTATTAGATTCCGATGCACCAGTTCAGGTTTACTGTATCCCTTAGACCTACACATTGACGATGAGACACAGCAATCGCATCGGAATTAAATATAAAAGACACAATGCCGACAAAAGTTCAAGAAGAAAGAATGTTCTAAGAGTTTGTGCTTTGAGCGGCCCCTGGGAGACCAGTATTAGATTCCGATGCACCAGTGCACGTTTACTGAATCTCTTGGACCTTCACATTGACGATGAAACACAGAAATCGCATCGGAATTGAATATAAAAGACACAATGCCGACTTAAGTATAAGAAGAGTGACTCTTCTATGAGTTTGTGCTTTTAGCGGATCCTGGGAGACCAGTATTAGATTCCGATGCACCAGTGCAGGTTTACTGTACCCCCTGGACCTTCACATTGACGGTGAAACACAGAAATCGCATCGGAATTGAATATAAAAAGCACAATGCCGACTTAAGTAGAAGTGAATCTTGTTAGAGTTTGTGCTTTGAGCGGCTCCTGGGAGACCAGTATTAGATTCCGATGCACCAGTGGAGTTTTACTGTATCCCTTGGACCTTCACATTGACGATGTAACACAGAAATCGCATCGGAATTGAATATAAAAAGCACAATGCCGACTTAAGTATAAGAAGAGTGAATCTTGTAAGAGTTTGTGCTTTGAGCTGCTCCTGGGAGACCAGTATTAGATTCCGATGCACCAGTGCGCATTTACTGTATCCCTTGGACCTTCACATTGACGATGAAACACAGAAATCGCATCGGAATTGAATATAAAAGGCACAAGCCGACTTAAGTACAAGAAGAGTGAATCTTCTAAGAGTTTGTGCTTTGAGCGGCTCCTGGGAGACCAGTATTAGATTCAGATGCACCAGTGCAGGTTTACTGTATCCCTTGGACCTTCACATTGACGATGAAACACAGAAATCGCATCGGAATTGAATATAAAATGCACAATGGCGACTTAAGTACAAGAAGAGTGAATCTTCTAAGAGTTTGTGCTTTGAGCGGCTCCTGGGAGACCAGTATTAGATTCCGATGCACCAGTGCAGGTTTACTGTATCCCTTGGACCTTCACATTGACGATGAAACACAGAAATCACATTGGAATTGAGTATAAAAGGCAGAATGCCGACTTAAGTACAAGAAGAGTGAATCTTCTAAGAGTTTGTGCTTCGAGCGGCTCCTGGGAGACCAGTATTAGATTCGGATCACCAGTGCAGGTTTACTGTATCCCTTGGACTTTCAGATTGACGATGAAACACAGAAATCGCATCGGAATTGAATATAAAAAGCAGAATGCAGACTTAAGTAGAAGAAGATTGAATCTTGTAAGAGTTTGTGCTTTGAGCGGCTCCTGGGAGACCAGTATTAGATTCCGATGCACCAGTGCAGGTTTACTGTATCCCTTGGACCTTCACATTGACGATGAAGCATAGAAATCGAATCGGATTTGAATATAAATGGCACAATGCCGACTTAAGTACAAGAAGAGTGAATCTTCTAAGAGTTTCTGCTTTGAGCGGCTCCTGGAAGACCAGTATTAGATTCCGATGCACCAGTGCAGGTTTACTGTATCCCTTGGACCTTCACATTGACGATGAAACACAGAAATCGCATCGGAATTGAATATAAAAGACACAATGCCGACTTAAGTATAAGAAGAGTGACTCTTCTATGAGTTTGTGATTCGAGCGGCTCCTGGGAGACCAGTATTAGATTCCGATGCACCAGTGCAGGTTTACTGTATCCCTTGGACCTTCAGATTGACGATGAAACACAGAAATCGCATCGGAATTGAATATAAAAAGCACAATGCCGACTTAAGTAGAAGAAGAGTGAATCTTGTAAGAGTTTGTGCTTTGAGCGGCTCCTGGGAGACCAGTATTAGATTCCGATGCACCAGTGCAGGTTTACTGTATCCCTTGGACCTTCACATTGACGATGAAGCTTTGAAATCGCATCGGATTTGAATATAAAAGGCACAATGCCGACTTAAGTACAAGAAGAGTGAATCTTCTAAGAGTTTCTGCTTTGAGCGGCTCGTGGAAGACCAGTATTAGATTCCGATGCACCAGTGCAGGTTTACTGTATCCCTTGGACCTTCACATCGACGATGATACACAGAAATCGCATCGGAATTGAATATAAGAGGCACAATGCCGACTTAAGTACAAGAAGAGTGAATCTTCTAAGAGTTTGTGGTTTGAGCGTCTCCTGGGAGACCACTATTAGATTCCGATGCACCAGTGCAGGTTTACTGTATCCCTTGGACCTTTCCATTGACGATAAAACACAGAAATCGCATCGGAATTGAATATAAAAGGCACAATGCCGACTTAAGTACAAGAAGAGTGAATCTTCTAAGAGTTTGTGCTTTGAGCGGCTCCTGGGAGACCAGTATTAGATTCCGATGCACCAGTGCAGGTTTACTGTATCCCTTGGACCTTCACATTGACGATGAAACACAGATATCACATTGGAATTGAGTATAAAAGGCAGAATGCCGACTTAAGTACAAGAAGAGTGAATCTTCTAAGAGTTTGTGCTTCGAGCGGCTCCTGGGAGACCAGTATTAGATTCGGATCACCAGTGCAGGTTTACTGTATCCCTTGGACTTTCAGATTGACGATGAAACACAGAAATCGCATCGGAATTGAATATAAAAAGCACAATGCAGACTTAAGTAGAAGAAGATTGAATCTTGTAAGAGTTTGTGCTTTGAGCGGCTCCTGGGAGACCAGTATTAGATTCCGATGCACCAGTGCAGGTTTACTGTATCCCTTGGACCTTCACATTGACGATGAAGCATAGAAATCGAATCGGATTTGAATATAAAACGCACAATGCCGACTTAAGTACAAGAAGAGTGAATCTTCTAAGAGTTTCTGCTTTGAGCGGCTCCTGGAAGACCAGTATTAGATTCCGATGCACCAGTGCAGGTTTACTGTATCCCTTGGACCTTCACATTGACGATGAAACACAGAAATCGCATCGGAATTGAATATAAAAGACACAATGCCGACTTAAGTATAAGAAGAGTGACTCTTCTATGAGTTTGTGATTCGAGCGGCTCCTGGGAGACCAGTATTAGATTCCGATGCACCAGTGCAGGTTTACTGTATCCCTTGGACCTTCAGATTGACGATGAAACACAGAAATCGCATCGGAATTGAATATAAAAAGCACAATGCCGACTTAAGTAGAAGAAGAGTGAATCTTGTAAGAGTTTGTGCTTTGAGCGGCTCCTGGGAGACCAGTATTAGATTCCGATGCACCAGTGCAGGTTTACTGTATCCCTTGGACCTTCACATTGACGATGAAGCTTAGAAATCGCATCGGATTTGAATATAAAAGGCACAATGCCGACTTAAGTACAAGAAGAGTGAATCTTCTAAGAGTTTCTGCTTTGAGCGGCTCGTGGAAGACCAGTATTAGATTCCGATGCACCAGTGCAGGTTTACTGTATCCCTTGGACCTTCACATTGACGATGATACACAGAAATCGCATCGGAATTGAATATAAGAGGCACAATGCCGACTTAAGAACAAGAAGAGTGAATCTTCTAAGAGTTTGTGGTTTGAGCGGCTCCTGGGAGACCACTATTAGATTCCGATGCACCAGTGCAGGTTTACTGTATCCCTTGGACCTTCGCATTGACGATAAAACACAGAAATCGCATCGGAATTGAATATAAAAGGCACAATGCCGACTTAAGTACAAGAAGAGTAGATCTTCTAAGAGTTTGTGCTTTGAGCGGCTCCTGGGAGACCAGTATTAGATTCCGATGCACCAGTGCAGGTTTACTGTATCCCTTGGACCTTCACATTGACGATGAAACACAGAAATCACATTGGAATTGAATATAAAAGGCAGAATGCTGACTTAAGTACAAGAAGAGTGAATCTTCTAAGAGTTTGTGCTGTGAGCGGCTCCTGGGAGACCAGTATTAGATTCCGATGCCCCAGTGCAGGTTTACTGTATCCCTTGGACCTTCACATTGACGATGAAACACAGAAATCGCATTGGAATTGAATATAAATGTCACAATTCCGACTTAAGTAGAAGAAGAGTGAATCTTCTAAGAGTTTGTGCTTTGAGCGGCTCCTGGGAGACCTGTATTGGATTCCGATGCACCAGTGCAGGTTTACTGTATCCCTTGGACCTTCACATTGAGGATGAAATACAGAAATCGCATCGGAATTGAATATAAAAGGCACAATGCCTACTTAAGTACATGAAGAGTGAATCTTCTAAGGGTTTGTCCTTTGAGCGGCTCCTGGGAGACCAGTATTAGATTCCGATGCACCAGTGCAGGTTTACTGTATCCCTTAGACCTACACATTGACGATGAAACACAGAAATCGCATCGGAATTGAATATAAAAGGCACAATGGCAACATAAGTACAAGAAGAGTGAATCTTCTGAGAGTTTGTGCTTTTGAGCGGCTCCTGGGAGACCAGTATTAGATTCCGATGCACCAGTGCAAGTTTACTGTATCCCTTGGACCTTCGCATTGACGATGAAACATAGAAATCGCATCGGAATTGAATATAAAAGGCACAAGCCGACTTAAGTACTAGAAGAGTGAATCATCTAAGAGTTTGTGCTTTGAGCGGCTCCTGGGAGACCAGTATTAGATTCAGATGCACCAGTGCAGGTTTACTGTATCCCTTGGACCTTCATATTGACGATGAAACACAGAAATCGCATCGGAATTGAATATAAAATGCACAATGGCGACTTAAGTACAAGAAGAGTGAATCTTCTAAGGGTTTGTGCTTTGAGCGGCTCCTGGGAGACCAGTATTAGATTCCGATGCACCAGTGCAGGTTTACTGTATCCCTTGGACCTACACATTGACGGTGAAACACAGAAATCGCATCGGAATTGAATATAAAAAGCACAATGCCGACTTAAGTAGAAGTGAATCTTGTAAGAGTTTGTGCTTTGAGCGGCTCCTGGGAGACCAGTATTAGATTCCGATGCACGAGTGGAGTTTTACTGTATCCCTTGGACCTTCACATTGACGATGTAACACAGAAATCGCATCGGAATTGAATATAAAAAGCACAATGCCGACTTAAGTATAAGAAGAGTGAATCTTGTAAGAGTTTGAGCTTTGAGCTGCTCCTGGGAGACCAGTATTAGATTCCGATGCACCAGTGCACGTTTACTGTATCCCTTGGACCTTCACATTGACGATGAAACACAGAAATCGCATCGGAATTGAATATAAAAGACACAATGCCGACTTAAGTATAAGAAGAGTGACTCTTCTATGAGTTTGTGCTTCGAGCGGCTCCTGGGAGACCAGTATTAGATTCCGATGCACCAGTGCAGGTTTACTGTATCCCTTGGACCTTCAGATTGACGATGAAACACAGAAATCGCATCGGAATTGAATATAAAAAGCACAATGCCGACTTAAGTAGAAGAAGAGTGAATCTTGTAAGAGTTTGTGCTTTGAGCGGCTCCTGGGAGACCAGTATTAGATTCCGATGCACCAGTGCAGGTTTACTGTATCCCTTGGACCTTCACATTGACGATGAAGCATAGAAATCGCATCGGATTTGAATATAAAAGGCACAATGCCGACTTAAGTACAAGAAGAGTGAATCTTCTAAGAGTTTCTGCTTTGAGCGGCTCCTGGAAGACCAGTATTAGATTCCGATGCACCAGTGCAGGTTTACTGTATCCCTTGGACCTTCACATTGACGATGAAACACAGAAATCGCATCGGAATTGAATATAAGAGGCACAATGCCTACTTAAGTACAAGAAGAGTGAATCTTCTAAGAGTTTGTGTTGTGAGCGGCTCCTGGGAGACCAGTATTAGATTCCGATGCCCCAGTGCAGGTTTACTGTATCCCTTGGACCTTCACATTGACGATGAAACACAGAAATCGCATTGGAATTGAATATAAATGTCACAATTCCGACTTAAGTAGAAGAAGAGTGAATCTTCTAAGAGTTTGTGCTTTGAGCGGCTCCTGGGAGACCTGTATTGGATTCCGATGCACCAGTGCAGGTTTACTGTATCCCTTGGACCTTCACATTGAGGATGAAATACAGATATCGCATCGGAATTGAATATAAAAGGCACAATGCCTACTTAAGTACATGAAGAGTGAATCTTCTAAGAGTTTGTGCTTTGAGCGGCTCCTGGGAGACCAGTATTAGATTCCGATGCACCAGTGCAGGTTTACTGTATCCCTTAGACCTACACATTGACGATGAAACACAGAAATCGCATCGGAATTTAATATAAAAGGCACAATGGCAACATAAGTACAAGAAGAGTGAATCTTCTGAGAGTTTGTGCTTTTGAGCGGCTCCTGGGAGACCAGTATTAGATTCCGATGCCCCAGTGCAGGTTTACTGTATCCCTTGGACCTTCACATTGACGATGAAACACAGAAATCGCATTGGAATTGAATATAAATGTCACAATTCCGACTTAAGTAGAAGAAGAGCGAATCTTCTAAGTGTATGTGCTTTGAGCGGCTCCTGGGAGACCTGTATTGGATTCCGATGCACCAGTGCAGGTTTACTGTATCCCTTGGACCTTCACATTGAGGATGAAACACAGAAATCGCATCGGAATTGAATATAAAAGGCACAATGCCTACTTAAGTACATGAAGAGTGAATCTTCTAAGAGTTTGTGGAGCGGCTCCTGGGAGACCAGTATTAGATTCCGATGCACCAGTGCAGGTTTACCGTATCCCTTAGACCTACGCATTGACGATGAGACACAGCAATCGCATCGGAATTAAATATAAAAGACACAATGCCGACAAAAGTTCAAGAAGAAAGAATGTTCTAAGAGTTTGTGCTTTGAGCGGCCCCTGGGAGACCAGTATTAGATTCCGATGCACCAGTGCACGTTTACTGAATCTCTTGGACCTTCACATTGACGATGAAACACAGAAATCGCATCGGAATTGAATATAAAAGACACAATGCCGACTTAAGTATAAGAAGAGTGACTCTTCTATGAGTTTGTGCTTTTAGCGGATCCTGGGAGACCAGTATTAGATTCCGATGCACCAGTGCAGGTTTACTGTACCCCCTGGACCTTCACATTGACGGTGAAACACAGAAATCGCATCGGAATTGAATATAAAAAGCACAATGCCGACTTAAGTAGAAGTGAATCTTGTTAGAGTTTGTGCTTTGAGCGGCTCCTGGGAGACCAGTATTAGATTCCGATGCACCAGTGGAGTTTTACTGTATCCCTTGGACCTTCACATTGACGATGTAACACAGAAATCGCATCGGAATTGAATATAAAAAGCACAATGCCGACTTAAGTATAAGAAGAGTGAATCTTGTAAGAGTTTGTGCTTTGAGCTGCTCCTGGGAGACCAGTATTAGATTCCGATGCACCAGTGCGCGTTTACTGTATCCCTTGGACCTTCACATTGACGATGAAACACAGAAATCGCATCGGAATTAAATATAAAAGACACAATGCCGACTTATGTATAAGAAGAGTGACTCTTCTATGAGTTTGTGCTTCGAGCGGCTCCTGGGAGACCAGTATTAGATTCCGATGCACCAGTGCAGGTTTACTGTATCCCTTGGACCTTCAGATTGACGATGAAACACAGAAATCGCATCGGAATTGAATATAAAAAGCACAATGCCGACTTAAGTAGAAGAAGAGTGAATCTTGTAAGGGTTTGTGCTTTGAGCGGCTCCTGGGAGACCAGTATTAGATTCCGATGCACCAGTGCAGGTTTACTGTATCCCTTGGACCTTCACATTGACGATGAAGCATAGAAATCGCATCGGAATTGATAATAAAAGGCACAATGCCGACTTAAGTACAAGAAGAGTGAATCTTCTAAGAGTTTCTGCTTTGAGCGGCTCCTGGAAGACCAGTATTAGATTCCGATGCACCAGTGCAGGTTTACTGTATCCCTTGGACCTTCACATTGACGATGAAACACAGAAATCGCATCGGAATTGAATATAAGAGGCACAATGCCTACTTAAGTACAAGAAGAGTGAATCTTCTAAGAGTTTGTGGTTTGAGCGGCTCCTGGGAGACCAGTATTAGATTCCGATGCACCAGTGCAGGTTTACTGTATCCCTTGGACCTTCGCATTGACGATAAAACACAGAAATCGCATCGGAATTGAATATAAAAGGCACAATGCCGACTTAAGTACAAGAAGAGTGAATCTTGTAAGAGTTTGTGCTTTGAGCGGCTCCTGGGAGACCAGTATTAGATTCCGATGCACCAGTGCAGGTTTACTGTATCCCTTGGACCTTCACATTGACGATGAAACACAGAAATCACATTGGAATTGAATATAAAAGGCAGAATGCCGACTTAAATACAAGAAGAGTGAATCTTCTAAGAGTTTGTGTTGTGAGCGGCTCCTGGGAGACCAGTATTAGATTCCGATGCCCCAGTGCAGGTTTACTGTATCCCTTGGACCTTCACATTGACGATGAAACACAGAAATCGCATTGGAATTGAATATAAATGTCACAATTCCGACTTAAGTAGAAGAAGAGTGAATCTTCTAAGAGTTTGTGCTTTGAGCGGCTCCTGGGAGACCTGTATTGGATTCCGATGCACCAGTGCAGGTTTACTGTATCCCTTGGACCTTCACATTGAGGATGAAATACAGAAATCGCATCGGAATTGAATATAAAAGGCACAATGCCTACTTAAGTACATGAAGAGTGAATCTTCTAAGAGTTTGTGCTTTGAGCGGCTCCTGGGAGACCAGTATTAGATTCCGATGCACCAGTGCAGGTTTACTGTATCCCTTAGACTTACACATTGACGATGAAACGCAGAAATCGCATCGGAATTGAATATAAAAGGCACAATGGCAACATAAGTACAAGAAGAGTGAATCTTCTGAGAGTTTGTGCTTTTGAGCGGCTTCTGGGAGACCATTATTAGATTCCGATGCACCAGTGCAGGTTTACTGTATCCCTCGGACCTTCACATTGACGATGAAACACAGAAATCGCATCGGAATTGAATATAAAATTCACAAGCCGACTTAAGTACAAGAAGAGTGAATCTTCTAAGAGTTTGTGCTTTGAGCGGCTCCTGGGAGACCAGTATTAGATTCAGATGCACCAGTGCAAGTTTACTGTATCCCTTGGACCTTCACATTGACGATGAAACAAAGAAATCGCATCGGAATTGAATATAAAATGCACAATGGCGACTTAAGTACAAGAAGAGTGAATCTTCTAAGAGTTTGTGCTTTGAGCGGCTCCTGGGAGACCAGTATTAGATTCCGATGCACCAGTGCAGGTTTACTGTATCCCTTGGACCTTCACATTGACGATGAAACACAGAAATCGCATCGGAATTGAATATAAAAGACACAATGCCGACTTAAGTATAAGAAGAGTGACTCTTCTATGAGTTTGTGATTCGAGCGGCTCCTGGGAGACCAGTATTAGATTCCGATGCACCAGTGCAGGTTTACTGTATCCCTTGGACCTTCAGATTGACGATGAAACACAGAAATCGCATCGGAATTGAATATAAAAAGCACAATGCCGACTTAAGTAGAAGAAGAGTGAATCTTGTAAGAGTTTGTGCTTTGAGCGGCTCCTGGGAGACCAGTATTAGATTCCGATGCACCAGTGCAGGTTTACTGTATCCCTTGGACCTTCACATTGACGATGAAGCATAGAAATCGCATCGGATTTGAATATAAAAGGCACAATGCCGACTTAAGTACAAGCAGAGTGAATCTTCTAAGAGTTTCTGCTTTGAGCGGCTCCTGGAAGACCAGTATTAGATTCCGATGCACCAGTGCAGGTTTACTGTATCCCTTGGACCTTCACATTGAGGATGAAATACAGAAATCGCATCGGAATTGAATATAAAAGGCACAATGCCTAATTAAGTACATGAAGAGTGAATCTTCTAAGAGTTTGTGCTTTGAGCGGCTCCTGGGAGACCAGTATTAGATTCCGATGCACCAGTGCAGGTTTACTGTATCCCTTAGACCTACACATTGACGATGAAACACAGAAATCGCATCGGAATTGAATATAAAAGGCACAATGGCAACATAAGTACAAGAAGAGTGAATCTTCTGAGAGTTTGTGCTTTTGAGCGGCTCCTGGGAGACCAGTATTAGATTCCGATGCACCAGTGCAAGTTAACTGTATCCCTTGGACCTTCGCATTGACGATGAAACACAGAAATCGCATCGGAATTGAATATAAAAGGCACAAGCCGACTTAAGTACTAGAAGAGTGAATCTTCTAAGAGTTTGTGCTTTGAGCGGCTCCTGGGACCAGTATTAGATTCAGATGCACCAGTGCAGGTTTACTGTATCCCTTGGACCTTCATATTGACGATGAAACACAGAAATCGCATCGGAATTGAATATAAGAGGCACAATGCCTACTTAAGTACAAGAAGAGTGAATCTTCTAAGAGTTTGTGGTTTGAGCGGCTCCTGGGAGACCAGTATTAGATTCCGATGCACCAGTGCAAGTTTACTGTATCCCTTGGACCTTCGCATTGACGATAAAACACAGAAATCGCATCGGAATTGAATATAAAAGGCACAATGCCGACTTAAGTACAAGAAGAGTGAATCTTGTAAGAGTTTGTGCTTTGAGCGGCTCCTGGGAGACCAGTATTAGATTCCGATGCACCAGTGCAGGTTTACTGTATCCCTTGGACCTTCACATTGACGATGAAACACAGAAATCACATTGGAATTGAATATAAAAGGCAGAATGCCGACTTAAATACAAGAAGAGTGAATCTTCTAAGAGTTTGTGTTGTGAGCGGCTCCTGGGAGACCAGTATTAGATTCCGATGCCCCAGTGCAGGTTTACTGTATCCCTTGGACCTTCACATTGACGATGAAACACAGACATCGCATTGGAATTGAATATAAATGTCACAATTCCGACTTAAGTAGAAGAAGAGTGAATCTTCTAAGAGTTTGTGCTTTGAGCGGCTCCTGGGAGACCTGTATTGGATTCCGATGCACCAGTGCAGGTTTACTGTATCCCTTGGACCTTCACATTGAGGATGAAATACAGAAATCGCATCGGAATTGAATATAAAAGGCACAATGCCTACTTAAGTACATGAAGAGTGAATCTTCTAAGAGTTTGTGCTTTGAGCGGCTCCTGGGAGACCAGTATTAGATTCCGATGCACCAGTGCAGGTTTACTGTATCCCTTAGACCTACACATTGACGATGAAACGCAGAAATCGCATCGGAATTGAATATAAAAGGCACAATGGCAACATAAGTACAAGAAGAGTGAATCTTCTGAGAGTTTGTGCTTTTGAGCGGCTTCTGGGAGACCATTATTAGATTCCGATGCACCAGTGCAGGTTTACTGTATCCCTCGGACCTTCACATTGACGATGAAACACAGAAATCGCATCGGAATTGAATATAAAAGGCACAAGCCGACTTAAGTACAAGAAGAGTGAATCTTCTAAGAGTTTGTGCTTTGAGCGGCTCCTGGGAGACCAGTATTAGATTCGGATGCACCAGTGCAAGTTTACTGTATCCCTTGGACCTTCACATTGACGATGAAACACAGAAATCGCATCGGAATTGAATATAAAATGCACAATGGCGACTTAAGTACAAGAAGAGTGAATCTTCTAAGAGTTTGTGCTTTGAGCGGCTCCTGGGAGACCAGTATTAGATTCCGATGCACCAGTGCACGTTTACTGTATCCCTTGGACCTTCACATTGACGATGAAACGCAGAAATCGCATCGGAATTGAATATAAAAGACACAATGCCGACTTAAGTATAAGAAGAGTGACTCTTCTATGAGTTTGTGATTCGAGCGGCTCCTGGGAGACCAGTATTAGATTCCGATGCACCAGTGCAGATTTACTGTATCCCTTGGACCTTCAGATTGACGATGAAACACAGAAATCGCATCGGAATTGAATATAAAAAGCACAATGCCGACTTAAGTAGAAGAAGAGTGAATCTTGTAAGAGTTTGTGCTTTGAGCGGCTCCTGGGAGACCAGTATTAGATTCCGATGCACCAGTGCAGGTTTACTGTATCTCTTGGACCTTCACATTGAGGATGAAATACAGAAATCGCATCGGAATTGAATATAAAAGGCACAATGCCTAATTAAGTACATGAAGAGTGAATCTTCTAAGAGTTTGTGCTTTGAGCGGCTCCTGGGAGACCAGTATTAGATTCCGATGCACCAGTGCAGGTTTACTGTATCCCTTAGACCTACACATTGACGATGAAACACAGAAATCGCATCGGAATTGAATATAAAAGGCACAATGGCAACATAAGTACAAGAAGAGTGAATCTTCTGAGAGTTTGTGCTTTTGAGCGGCTCCTGGGAGACCAGTATTAGATTCCGATGCACCAGTGCAAGTTAACTGTATCCCTTGGACCTTCGCATTGGCGATGAAACACAGAAATCGCATCGGAATTGAATATAAAAGGCACAAGCCGACTTAAGTACTAGAAGAGTGAATCTTCTAAGAGTTTGTGCTTTGAGCGGCTCCTGGGACCAGTATTAGATTCAGATGCACCAGTGCAGGTTTACTGTATCCCTTGGACCTTCATATTGACGATGAAACACAGAAATCGCATCGGAATTGAATATAAAATGCACAATGGCGACTTAAGTACAAGAAGAGTGAATCTTCTAAGAGTTTGTGCTTTGAGCGGCTCCTGGGAGACCAGTATTAGATTCCGATGCACCAGTGCAGGTTTACTGTATCCCTTGGACCTTCACATTGACGATGAAACACAGAAATCACATTGGAATTGAGTATAAAAGGCAGAATGCCGACTTAAGTACAAGAAGAGTGAATCTTCTAAGAGTTTGTGCTGTGAGCGGCTCCTGGGAGATCAGTATTAGATTCCGATGCACGAGTGGAGTTTTACTGTATCCCTTGGACCTTCACATTGACGATGAAACACAGAAATCGCATTGGAATTGAATATAAATGGCACAATTCCGACTTAAGTAGAAGAAGAGTGATCTTTCTAAGAGTTTGTGCTTTGAGCGGCTCCTGGGAGACCTGTATTGGATTCCGATGCACCAGTGCAGGTTTATTGTATCCCTTGGACCTTCACATTGAAGATGAAACACAGAAATCGCATCGGAATTGAATATAAAAGGCACAATGCCGACTTAAGTACAAGAAGAGTGAATCTTCTAAGTGTTTGTGCTTTGAGCGGGTGCTGGGAGACGGGAGACAATTATTAGATTCCGATGCACCAGTGCAGGTTTACTGTATTCCTTGGACCTTCACATTGACGATGAAACACAAAAATCGCATCGGAATTGAATATAAAAGTCACAATGCCGACTTAAGAACAAGAAGAGTGAATCTTCTAAGAGTTTGTGGTTTGAGCGGCTCCTGGAAGACCAGTATTAGATTCCGATGCACCAGTGCAGGTTTACTGTATCCCTTGGACCTTCACATTGACGATGAAACACAGAAATCGCATCGGAATTGAATATAAGACGCACAATGCCGACTTAAGTACAAGAAGAGTGAATCTTCTAAGAGTTTGTGCTTCGAGCGGCTCCTGGGAGACCAGTATTAGATTCCGATGCACCAGTGCAGGTTTACTGTATCCCTTGGACCTTCACATTGACGATGAAACACAGAAATCGCATCGGAATTGAATATAAAAGGCACAATGCCGATTAAGTACAGGAAGAGTGAATCTTCTAAGAGTTTGTGGTTTGAGCGGCTCCTGGGAGACTAGTATTTGATTCCGATGCACCAGTGCAGGTTTACTGTATCCCATGGACCTTTACATTGACGATGAGACACAGAAATCGCATATTAATTAAATATAAAAGACACAATGCCGACATAAGTACAAGAAGAAAGAATCTTCTAAGAGTTTGTGCTTTGAGCGGCTCCTGGGAGACCAGTATTAGATTCCGATGCACCAGTGCACGTTTACTGTATCCCTTGGACCTTCACATTGACGATGAAACACAGAAATCGCATCGGAATTGAATATAAAAGTCACAATGCCGACTTAAGAACAAGAAGAGTGAATCTTTTAAGAGTTTGTGGTTTGAGCGGCTCCTGGGAGACCAGTATTAGATTCCGATGCACCAGTGCAGGTTTACTGTATCCCTTGGAACTTCACATTGACAACACAGAAATCGCATCGGAATTGAATATAAAAGGCACAATGCCGACTTAAGTACAAGAAGAGTGAATCTTGTAAGAGTTTGTGCTTTGAGCGGCTCCTGGGAGACCAGTATTAGATTCCGATGCACCAGTGCAGGTTTACTGTATCCCTTGGACCTTCACATTGACGATGAAACACAGAAATCGCATCGGAATTGAATATAAGAGGCACAATGCCGACATAAGTACAAGAGGAGTGAATCTTCTAAGAGTTTGTGCTTTGAGCGGCTCCTGGGAGACCAGTATTAGATTCCGATGCACCAGTGCAGGTTTACTGTATCCCTCGGACCTTCACATTGACGATGAAACACAGAAATCGCATTGGAATTGAATAAAAATGGCACAAAGCCGACGTAAGTAGAAGAAGAGTGAATCTTCTCAGAGTTTGTGCTTTGAGCGGCTCCTGGGAGACCACTATTAGATTCCAATGCACCAGTTCAGGTTTACTGTATCCCTTGGACCGTCACATTGACGATGAAACACAGAAATCGCATCGGAATTGAATATAAAAGGCACAATGCCAACTTAAGTACAAGAAGAGTGAATCTTCTAAGAGTTTGTGGTTTGAGCGGCTCTTGGAATACCAGTATTAGATTCCGATGCACCAGTGCAGGTTTACTGTATCCCTTGGACCTTCACATTGACGATGAAACACAGAAATCGCATCGGAATTGAATATAAGAGGCACAATGCCAACTTAAGTACAAGAAGAGTGAATCTTCAAAGAGTTTGTGGTTTGAGCGGCTCCTGGGAGACCAGTATTAGATTCCGATGCACCAGTGCAGGTTTACTGTATCACTCGGACCTTCACATTGACGATGAAACACAGAAATCGCATTGGAATTGAATAAAAATGGCACAAAGCCAACTTAAGTTGAAGAAGAATGAAACTTCTAAGAGTTTGTGCTTTGAGCGGCTCCTGGGAGACCGGTATTGGATTCCGATACACCAGTGCAGGTTTACTGTATCCCTTGGACCTTCACATTGAGGATGAAACACAGAAATCGCATCGGAAGTGAATATAAAAGGCACAATGCCTACTTAAGTACATGAAGAATGAATCTTCTAAGAGTTTGTGCTTTGAGCGGCTCCTGGGAGACCAGTATTAGATTCCGATGCACCAGTGCAGGTTTACTGTATCCCTTAGACCTACACATTGACGATGAAACACAGAAATCGCATCGGAATTGAATATAAAAGGCACAATGGCAACATAAGTACAAGAAGAGTGAATCTTCTGAGAGTTTGTGCTTTTGAGCGGCTCCTGGGAGACCAGTATTAGATTCCGATGCACCAGTGCAAGTTTACTGTATCCCTTGGACCTTCGCATTGACGATGAAACACAGAAATCGCATCGGAATTGAATATAAAAGGCACAAGCCGACTTAAGTACTAGAAGAGTGAATCTTCTAAGAGTTTGTGCTTTGAGCGGCTCCTGGGAGACCAGTATTAGATTCAGATGCACCAGTGCAGGTTTACTGTATCCCTTGGACCTTCACATTGACGATGAAACACAGAAATCGCATCGGAATTGAATATAAAATGCACAAAGGCGACTTAAGTACAAGAAGAGTTAATCTTCTAAGTGTTTGTGCTTTGAGCAGGTGCTGGGAGACAATTATTAGATTCCGATGCACCAGTGCAGGTTTACTGTATTCCTTGGACCTTCACATTGACGATGAAACACAAAAATCGCATCGGAATTGAATATAAAAGGCACATTGCCGACTCTAGTATAAGAAGAGTGATTCTTCTATGAGTTTGTGCTTTGAGCGGCTCCTGGGAGACCAGTATTAGATTCCGATGCACCAGTGCAGGTTAACTGTATCCCTTGGAACTTCTCATTGAGGATGAAACACAGAAATCGCATCGGAATTGAATATAAAAGGCACAATGCCCACTTAAGTAGAAGAAGAGTGAATCTTCTAAGAGTTTGTGCTTTGAGCGGCTCCTGGGAGAACAGTATTAGATTCCGATGCACCAGTGCAGGTTTACTGTATCCCTTAGACCTTCACATTGACGATGAAACACAGAAATCGCATCGGAATTGAATATAAAAGGCACAATGCCGACTTAAGTACAAAAAGAGTGAATCTTCTAAGAGTTTGTGGTTTGAGCGGCTCCTGGAAGACCAGTATTAGATTCCGATGCACCAGTGCAGGTTTACTGTATCCCTTGGACCTTCACATTGACGATGAAACACAGAAATCGCATCGGAATTGAATATAAGACGCACAATGCCGACTTAAGTACAAGAAGAGTGAATCTTCTAAGAGTTTGTGCTTTGAGCGGCTCCTGGGAGACCAGTATTAGATTCCGATGCACCAGTGCAGGTTTACTGTATCCCTTGGACCTTCACATTGACGATGAAACACAGAAATCGCATCGGAATTGAATATAAAAGGCACAATGCCGATTAAGTACAGGAAGAGTGAATCTTCTAAGAGTTTGTGGTTTGAGCGGCTCCTGGGAGACTAGTATTTGATTCCGATGCACCAGTGCAGGTTTACTGTATCCCTTGGACCTTTACATTGACGATGAGACACAGAAATCGCATATTAATTAAATATAAAAGACACAATGCCGACATAAGTACAAGAAGAAAGAATCTTCTAAGAGTTTGTGCTTTGAGCGGCTCCTGGGAGACCAGTATTAGATTCCGATGCACCAGTGCACGTTTACTGTATCCCTTGGACCTTCACATTGACGATGAAACACAGAAATCGCATCGGAATTGAATATAAAAGTCACAATGCCGACTTAAGAACAAGAAGAGTGAATCTTTTAAGAGTTTGTGGTTTGAGCGGCTCCTGGGAGACCAGTATTAGATTCCGATGCACCAGTGCAGGTTTACTGTATCCCTTGGACCTTCACATTGACGATGAAACACAGAAATCGCATCGGAATTGAATATAAAAGGCACAATGCCGACTTAAGTACAAGAAGAGTGAATCTTGTAAGAGTTTGTGCTTTGTGCGGCTCCTGGGAGACCAGTATTAGATTCCGATGCACCAGTGCAGGTTTACTGTATCCCTTGGACCTTCACATTGACGATGAAACACAGAAATCGCATCGGAATTGAATATAAGAGGCACAATGCCGACATAAGTACAAGAGGAGTGAATCTTCTAAGAGTTTGTGCTTTGAGCGGCTCCTGGGAGACCAGTATTAGATTCCGATGCACCAGTGCAGGTTTACTGTATCCCTCGGACCTTCACATTGACGATGAAACACAGAAATCGCATTGGAATTGAATAAAAATGGCACAAAGCCGACGTAAGTAGAAGAAGAGTGAATCTTCTCAGAGTTTGTGCTTTGAGCGGCTCCTGGGAGACCACTATTAGATTCCGATGCACCAGTGCAGGTTTACTGTATCCCTTGGACCTTCACATTGACGATGAAACACAGAAATCGCATCGGAATTGAATATAAGAGGCACAATGCCAACTTAAGTACAAGAAGAGTGAATCTTCTAAGAGTTTGTGGTTTGAGCGGCTCCTGGGAGACCAGTATTAGATTCCGATGCACCAGTGCAGGTTTACTGTATCCCTCGGACCTTCACATTGACGATGAAACACAGAAATCGCATTGGAATTGAATAAAAATGGCACAAAGCCGACTTAAGTTGAAGAAGAATGAAACTTCTAAGAGTTTGTGCTTTGAGCGGCTCCTGGGAGACCGGTATTGGATTCCGATGCACCAGTGCAGGTTTACTGTATCCCTTGGACCTTCACATTGAGGATGAAACACAGAAATCGCATCGGAAGTGAATATAAAAGGCACAATGCCTACTTAAGTACATGAAGAATGAATCTTCTAAGAGTTTGTGCTTTGAGCGGCTCCTGGGAGACCAGTATTAGATTCCGATGCACCAGTGCAGGTTTACTGTATCCCTTAGACCTACACATTGACGATGAAACACAGAAATCGCATCGGAATTGAATATAAAAGGCACAAGCCGACTTAAGTACTAGAAGAGTGAATCTTCTAAGAGTTTGTGCTTTGAGCGGCTCCTGGGAGACCAGTATTAGATTCAGATGCACCAGTGCAGGTTTACTGTATCCCTTGGACCTTCACATTGACGATGAAACACAGAAATCGCATCGGAATTGAATATAAAATGCACAATGGCGACTTAAGTACAAGAAGAGTTAATCTTCTAAGTGTTTGTGCTTTGAGCAGGTGCTGGGAGACAATTATTAGATTCCGATGCAGCAGTGCAGGTTTACTGTATTCCTTGGACCTTCACATTGACGATGAAACACAAAAATCGCATCGGAATTGAATATAAAAGGCACATTGCCGACTCAAGTATAAGAAGAGTGATTCTTCTATGAGTTTGTGCTTTGAGCGGCTCCTGGGAGACCAGTATTAGATTCCGATGCACCAGTGCAGGTTAACTGTATCCCTTGGAACTTCTCATTGAGGATGAAACACAGAAATCGCATCGGAATTGAATATAAAAGGCACAATGCCCACTTAAGTAGAAGAAGAGTGAATCTTCTAAGAGTTTGTGGTTTGAGCGGCTCCTGGGAGAACAGTATTAGATTCCGATGCACCAGTGCAGGTTTACTGTATCCCTTAGACCTTCACATCGACGATGAAACACAGAAATCGCATCGGAATTGAATATAAAAGGCGCAATGCCGACTTAAGTACAAAAAGAGTGAATCTTCTAAGAGTTTGTGGTTTGAGCGGCTCCTGGAAGACCAGTATTAGATTCCGATGCACCAGTGCAGGTTTACTGTATCCCTTGGACCTTCACATTGACGATGAAACACAGAAATCGCATCGGAATTGAATATAAGACGCACAATGCCGACTTAAGTACAAGAAGAGTGAATCTTCTAAGAGTTTGTGCTTTGAGCGGCTCCTGGGAGACCAGTATTAGATTCCGATGCACCAGTGCAGGATTACTGTATCCCTTGGACCTACACATTGACGATGAAACACAGAAATCGCATCGGAATTGAATATAAAAGGCACAATGCCGATTTAATACAGGAAGAGTGAATCTTCTAAGAGTTTGTGGTTTGAGCGGCTCCTGGGAGACTAGTATTTGATTCCGATGCACCAGTGCAGGTTTACTGTATCCCTTGGACCTTTACATTGACGATGAGACACAGAAATCGCATATTAATTAAATATAAAAGACACAATGCCGACATAAGTACAAGAAGAAAGAATCTTCTAAGAGTTTGTGCTTTGAGCGGCTCCTGGGAGACCAGTATTAGATTCCGATGCACCAGTGCACGTTTACTGTATCCCTTGGACCTTCACATTGGCGATGAAACACAGAAATCGCATCGGAATTGAATATAAAAGTCACAATGCCGACTTAAGCACAAGAAGAGTGAATCTTGTAAGAGTTGTGCTTTGAGCAGCTCCTGGGAGACCAGTATTAGATTCCGATGCACCAGTGCAGGTTTACTGTATCCCTTGGACCTTCACATTGACGATGAAACACAGAAATCGCATCGGAATTGAATATAAAATCACAATGCCGACTTAAGAACAAGAAGAGTGAATCTTTTAAGAGTTTGTGGTTTGAGCGGCTCCTGGGAGACCAGTATTAGATTCCGATGCACCAGTGCAGGTTTACTGTATCCCTTGGACCTTCACATTGACGATGAAACACAGAAATCGCATCGGAATTGAATATAAAAGGCACAATGCCGACTTAAGTACAAGAAGAGTGAATCTTGTAAGAGTTTGTGCTTTGAGCGGCTCCTGGGGGACCACTATTAGATTCCGATGCACCAGTGCAGGTTTACTGTATCCCTTGGACCTTCACATTGACGATGAAACACAGAAATCGCATCGGAATTGAATATAAGAGGCACAATGCCGACATAAGTACAAGAGGAGTGAATCTTCTAAGAGTTTGTGCTTTGAGTGGCTCCTGGGAGACCAGTATTAGATTCCGATGCACCAGTGCAGGTTTACTGTATCCCTCGGACCTTCACATTGACGATGAAACACAGAAATCGCATTGGAATTGAATAAAAATGGCATAAAGCCGACGTAAGTAGAAGAAGAGTGAATCTTCTCAGAGTTTGTGCTTTGAGCGGCTCCTGGGAGACCACTATTAGATTCCAATGCACCAGTTCAGGTTTACTGTATCCCTTGGACCGTCACATTGACGATGAAACACAGAAATCGCATCGGAATTGAATATAAAAGGCACAATGCCAACTTAAGTACAAGAAGAGTGAATCTTCTAAGAGTTTGTGGTTTGAGCGGCTCCTGGAATACCAGTATTAGATTCCGATGCACCAGTGCAGGATTACTGTATCCCTTGGACCTTCACATTGACGATGAAACACAGAAATCGCATCGGAATTGAATATAAGAGGCACAATGCCAACTTAAGTACAAGAAGAGTGAATCTTCTAAGAGTTTGTGGTTTGAGCGGCTCCTGGGAGACCAGTATTAGATTCCGATGCACCAGTGCAGGTTTACTGTATCCCTCGGACCTTCACATTGACGATGAAACACAGAAATCGCATTGGAATTGAATAAAAATGGCACAAAGCCGACTTAAGTTAAAGAAGAGTGAAAATTCTAAGAGTTTGTGCTTTGAGCGGCTCCTGGGAGACCGGTATTGGATTCCGATGCACCAATGCAGGTTTACTGTATCCCTTGGACCTTCACATTGAGGATGAAACACAGAAATCGCATCGGAAGTGAATATAAAAGGCACAATGCCTACTTAAGTACATGAAGAATGAATCTTCTAAGAGTTTGTGCTTTGAGCGTCTCCTGGGAGACCAGTATTAGATTCCGATGCACCAGTGCAGGTTTACTGTATCCCTTAGACCTACACATTGACGATGAAACACAGAAATCGCATCGGAATTGAATACAAAAGGCACAATGGCAACATAAGTACAAGAAGAGTGAATCTTCTGAGAGTTTGTGCTTTTGAGCGGCTCCTGGGAGACCAGTATTAGATTCCGATGCACCAGTGCAAGTTTACTGTATCCCTTGGACCTTCGCATTGACGATGAAACACAGAAATCGCATCGGAATTGAATATAAAAGGCACAAGCCGACTTAAGTACTAGAAGAGTGAATCTTCTAAGAGTTTGTGCTTTGAGCGGCTCCTGGGAGACCAGTATTAGATTCAGATGCACCAGTGCAGGTTTACTGTATCCCTTGGACCTTCACATTGACGATGAAACACAGAAATCGCATCGGAATTGAATATAAAATGCACAATGGCGACTTAAGTACAAGAAGAGTGAATCTTCTAAGAGTTTGTGCTTTGATCGGCTCCTGGGAGACCAGTATTAGATTCCGATGCACCAGTGCAGGTTTACTGTATCCCTTGGACCTTCACATTGACGATGAAACACAGAAATCACATTGGAATTGAGTATAAAAGGCAGAATGCCGACTTAAGTACAAGAAGAGTGAATCTTCTAAGAGTTTGTGCTGTGAGCGGCTCCTGGGAGACCAGTATTAGATTCCGATGCACCAGTGCAGGTTTACTGTATCCCTTGGACCTTCACATTGACGATGAAACACAGAAATCGCATTGGAATTGAATATAAATGGCACAATTCCGACTTAAGTAGAAGAAGAGTGAATCTTCTAAGAGTTTGTGCTTTGAGCGGCTCCTGGGAGACCTGTATTGGATTCCGATGCACCAGTGCAGGTTTACTGTATCCCTTGGACCTTCACATTGAAGATGAAACACAGAAATCGCATCGGAATTGAATATAAAAGGCACAATGCCGACTTAAGTACAAGAAGAGTGAATCTTCTAAGTGTTTGTGCTTTGAGCGGGTGCTGGGAGACAATTATTAGATTCCGATGCACCAGTGCAGGTTTACTGTATTCCTTGGACCTTCACATTGACGATGAAACACAAAAATCGCATCGGAATTGAATATAAAAGGCACATTGCCGACTCAAGTATAAGAAGAGTGATTCTTCTATGAGTTTGTGCTTTGAGCGGCTCCTGGGAGACCAGTATTAGATTCCGATGCACCAGTGCAGGTTAACTGTATCCCTTGGAACTTCTCATTGAGGATGAAACACAGAAATCGCATCGGAATTGAATATAAAAGGCA
Source organism: Schistocerca nitens (assembly GCF_023898315.1). Taxonomy (NCBI): domain Eukaryota; kingdom Metazoa; phylum Arthropoda; class Insecta; order Orthoptera; family Acrididae; genus Schistocerca; species Schistocerca nitens. The sequence goes on along the minus strand of NC_064618.1, from coordinate 35,135,823 downwards.
CAATGCCCACTTAAGTAGAAGAAGAGTGAATCTTCTAAGAGTTTGTGCTTTGCGCGGCTCCTGGGAGAACAGTATTAGATTCCGATGCACCAGTGCAGGTTTACTGTATCCCTTAGACTTTCACATTGTCGATGAAACACAGAAATCGCATCGGAATTGAATATAAAAGGCACAATGCCGACTTAAGTACAAAAAGAGTGAATCTTCTAAGAGTTTGTGGTTTGAGCGGCTCCTGGAAGACCAGTATTAGATTCCGATGCACCAGTGCAGGTTTACTGTATCCCTTGGACCTTCACATTGACGATGAAACACAGAAATCGCATCGGAATTGAATATAAGACGCACAATGCCGACTTAAGTACAAGAAGAGTGAATCTTCTAAGAGTTTGTGCTTTGAGCGGCTCCTGGGAGACCAGTATTAGATTCCGATGCACCAGTGCAGGTTTACTGTATCCCTTGGACCTTCACATTGACGATGAAACACAGAAATCGCATCGGAATTGAATATAAAAGGCACAATGCCGATTAAGTACAGGAAGAGTGAATCTTCTAAGAGTTTGTGCTTTGAGCGGCTCCTGGGAGACTAGTATTTGATTCCGATGCACCAGTGCAGGTTTACTGTATCCCTTGGACCTTTACATTGACGATGAGACACAGAAATCGCATATTAATTATATATAAAAGACACAATGCCGACATAAGTACAAGAAGAAAGAATCTTCTAAGAGTTTGTGTTTGAGCGGCTCCTGGGAGACCAGTATTAGATTCCGATGCACCAGTGCACGTTTACTGTATCACTTGGACCTTCACATTGGCGATGAAACACAGAAATCGCATCGGAATTGAATATAAAAGTCACAATGGCGACTTAAGCACAAGAAGAGTGAATCTTGTAAGAGTTTGTGCTTTGAGCAGCTCCTGGGAGACCAGTATTAGATTCCGATGCACCAGTGCAGGTTTACTGTATCCCTTGGACCTTCACATTGACGATGAAACACAGAAATCGCATCGGAATTGAATATAAAAGTCACAAAGCCGACTTAAGAACAAGAAGAGTGAATCTTTTAAGAGTTTGTGGTTTGAGCGGCTCCTGTGAGACCAGTATTAGATTCAGATGCACCAGTGCAGGTTTACTGTATCCCTTGGACCTTCACATTGACGATGAAACACAGAAATCGCATCGGAATTGAATATAAAAGGCACAATGCCGACTTAAGTACAAGAAGAGTGAATCTTGTAAGAGTTTGTGCTTTGAGCGGCTCCTGGGAGACTAGTATTAGATTCCGATGCACCAGTGCAGGTTTACTGTATCCCTTGGACCTTCACATTGACGATGAAACACAGAAATCGCATCGGAATTGAATATAAGAGGCACAATGCCGACATAAGTACAAGAGGAGTGAATCTTCTAAGAGTTTGTGCTTTGAGCGGCTCCTGGGAGACCAGTATTAGATTCCGATGCACCAGTGCAGGTTTACTGTATCCCTCGGACCTTCACATTGACGATGAAACACAGAAATCGCATTGGAATTGAATAAAAATGGCACAAAGCCGACGTAAGTAGAAGAAGAGTGAATCTTCTCAGAGTTTGTGCTTTGAGCGGCTCCTGGGAGACCACTATTAGATTCCAATGCACCAGTGCAGGTTTACTGTACCCTTGGACCGTCACATTGACGATGAAACACAGAAATCGCATCGGAATTGAATATAAAAGGCACAATGCCAACTTAAGTACAAGAAGAGTGAATCTTCTAAGAGTTTGTGGTTTGAGCGGCTCCTGGAATACCAGTATTAGATTCCGATGCACCAGTGCAGGTTTACTGTATCCCTTGGACCTTCACATTGACGATGAAACACAGAAATCGCATCGGAATTGAATATAAGAGGCACAATGCCAACTTAAGTACAAGAAGAGTGAATCTTCTAAGAGTTTGTGGTTTGAGCGGCTCCTGGGAGACCAGTATTAGATTCCGATGCACCAGTGCAGGTTTACTGTATCCCTCGGACCTTCACATTGACGATGAAACACAGAAATCGCATTGGAATTGAATAAAAATGGCACAATTCCGACTTAAGTAGAAGAAGAGTGAATCTTCTAAGAGTTTGTGCTTTGAGCGGCTCCTGGGAGACCGGTATTGGATTCCGATGCACCAGTGCAGGTTTACTGTATCCCTTGGACCTCCACATTGAGGATGAAACACAGAAATCGCATCGGAAGTGAATATAAAAGGCACAATGCCGACTTAAGTACAAGAAGAGTGAATCTTCCAAGAATTTGTGCTTTGAGCGGCTCCTGGGAGACCAGTGTTTGATTCCGATGCACCAGTGGAGGTTTACTGTATCCCTTGGACCTTCACATTGACGATGAAACAGAGAAATCACATTGGAATTGAATATAAAAGGCAGAATGCCGACTTAAGTACAAGAAGAGTGAATCTTCTAAGAGTTTGTGCTTTGAGCGGCTCCTGGGAGACCAGTATTAGATTCCGATGCACCAGTGCAGGTTTACTGTATCCCTTGGACCTTCACATTGACGATGAAACACAGAAATCGCATCGGAATCGAATATAAGAGGCACAATGCCGACATAAGTACAAGAGGAGTGAATCTTCTAAGAGTTTGTGCTTTGAGCGGCTCTTGGGAGACCAGTATTAGATTCCGATGCACCAGTGCAGGTTTACTGTATCCCTCGGACCTTCACATTGACGATGAAGCACAGAAATCGCATTGGAATTGAATAAAAATGGCACAAAGCCGACTTAAGTAGAAGAAGAGTGAATCTTCTCAGAGTTTGTGCTTTCAGCGGCTCCTGGGAGACCACTGTTAGATTCCAATGCACCAGTTAAGGTTTACTGTATCCCTTGGACCGTCACATTGACGATGAAACACAGAAATCGCATCGGAATTGAATATAAAAGGCACAATGCCAACTTAAGTACAAGAAGAGTGAATCTTCTAAGAGTTTGTGGTTTGAGCGGCTCCTGGAATACCAGTATTAGATTCCGATGCACCAGTGCAGGTTTACTGTATCCCTTGGACCTTCACATTGACGATGAAACACAGAAATCGCATCGGAATTGAATATAAGAGGCACAATGCCAACTTAAGTACAAGAAGAGTGAATCTTCAAAGAGTTTGTGGTTTGAGCGGCTCCTGGGAGACCAGTATTAGATTCCGATGCACCAGTGCAGGTTTACTGTATCCCTCGGACCTTCACATTGACGATGAAACACAGAAATCGCATTGGAATTGAATAAAAATGGCACAAAGCCGACTTAAGTTGAAGGAGAGTGAAACTTCTAAGAGTTTATGCTTTGAGGTGCTCCTGGGAGACCGGTATTGGATTCCGATGCACCAGTGCAGGTTTACTGTATCCCTTGGACCTTCACATTGAGGATGAAACACAGAAATCGCATCGGAAGTGTATATAAAAGGCACAATGCCGACTTAAGTACAAGAAGAGTGAATCTTCCAAGAGTTTGTGCTTTGAGCGGCTCCTGGGAGACCAGTATTAGATTCCGATGCACCAGTGGAGGTTTACTGTATCCCTTGGACCTTCACATTGACGATGAAACACAGAAATCGCATTGGAATTGAATATAAAAAGCACAATACCAACTTAAGTACAAGAAGAGTGAATCTTCTAAGAGTTTATGGTTTGAGCGGCTCCTGGGAGACCAGTATTGGATTCCGGTGCACCAGTGCAGGTTTACTGTATCCCTTGGACCTTCACATTGACGATGAAACACAGAAATCACATTGGAATTGAATATAAAAGGCAGAATGCCGACTTAAGTACAAGAAGAGTGAATCTTCTAAGAGTTTGTGCTGTGAGCGGCTCCTGGGAGACCAGTTTTAGATTCCGATGCACCAGTGCAGGTTTACTGTATCCCTTGGACCTTCACATTGACGATGAAACACAGAAATCGCATTGGAATTGAATATAAATGGCACAATTCCGACTTAAGTAGAAGAAGAGTGAATCTTCTAAGAGTTTGTGCTTTGAGCGGCTCCTGGGAGACTAGTATTAGATTCCGATGCACCAGTGCAGGTTTACTGTATCCCTTGGACCTTCACATTGACGATGAAACACAGAAATCGCATCGGAATTGAATATAAGAGGCACAATGCCGACATAAGTACAAGAGGAGTGAATCTTCTAAGAGTTTGTGCTTTGAGCGGCTCCTGGGAGACCAGTATTAGATTCCGATGCACCAGTGCAGGTTTACTGTATCCCTCGGACCTTCACATTGACGATGAAACACAGAAATCGCATTGGAATTGAATAAAAATGGCACAAAGCCGACGTAAGTAGAAGAAGAGTGAATCTTCTCAGAGTTTGTGCTTTGAGCGGCTCCTGGGAGACCACTATTAGATTCCAATGCACCAGTGCAGGTTTACTGTACCCTTGGACCGTCACATTGACGATGAAACACAGAAATCGCATCGGAATTGAATATAAAAGGCACAATGCCAACTTAAGTACAAGAAGAGTGAATCTTCTAAGAGTTTGTGGTTTGAGCGGCTCCTGGAATACCAGTATTAGATTCCGATGCACCAGTGCAGGTTTACTGTATCCCTTGGACCTTCACATTGACGATGAAACACAGAAATCGCATCGGAATTGAATATAAGAGGCACAATGCCAACTTAAGTACAAGAAGAGTGAATCTTCTAAGAGTTTGTGGTTTGAGCGGCTCCTGGGAGACCAGTATTAGATTCCGATGCACCAGTGCAGGTTTACTGTATCCCTCGGACCTTCACATTGACGATGAAACACAGAAATCGCATTGGAATTGAATAAAAATGGCACAATTCCGACTTAAGTAGAAGAAGAGTGAATCTTCTAAGAGTTTGTGCTTTGAGCGGCTCCTGGGAGACCGGTATTGGATTCCGATGCACCAGTGCAGGTTTACTGTATCCCTTGGACCTCCACATTGAGGATGAAACACAGAAATCGCATCGGAAGTGAATATAAAAGGCACAATGCCGACTTAAGTACAAGAAGAGTGAATCTTCCAAGAATTTGTGCTTTGAGCGGCTCCTGGGAGACCAGTGTTTGATTCCGATGCACCAGTGGAGGTTTACTGTATCCCTTGGACCTTCACATTGACGATGAAACAGAGAAATCACATTGGAATTGAATATAAAAGGCAGAATGCCGACTTAAGTACAAGAAGAGTGAATCTTCTAAGAGTTTGTGCTTTGAGCGGCTCCTGGGAGACCAGTATTAGATTCCGATGCACCAGTGCAGGTTTACTGTATCCCTTGGACCTTCACATTGACGATGAAACACAGAAATCGCATCGGAATCGAATATAAGAGGCACAATGCCGACATAAGTACAAGAGGAGTGAATCTTCTAAGAGTTTGTGCTTTGAGCGGCTCTTGGGAGACCAGTATTAGATTCCGATGCACCAGTGCAGGTTTACTGTATCCCTCGGACCTTCACATTGACGATGAAGCACAGAAATCGCATTGGAATTGAATAAAAATGGCACAAAGCCGACTTAAGTAGAAGAAGAGTGAATCTTCTCAGAGTTTGTGCTTTCAGCGGCTCCTGGGAGACCACTGTTAGATTCCAATGCACCAGTTAAGGTTTACTGTATCCCTTGGACCGTCACATTGACGATGAAACACAGAAATCGCATCGGAATTGAATATAAAAGGCACAATGCCAACTTAAGTACAAGAAGAGTGAATCTTCTAAGAGTTTGTGGTTTGAGCGGCTCCTGGAATACCAGTATTAGATTCCGATGCACCAGTGCAGGTTTACTGTATCCCTTGGACCTTCACATTGACGATGAAACACAGAAATCGCATCGGAATTGAATATAAGAGGCACAATGCCAACTTAAGTACAAGAAGAGTGAATCTTCAAAGAGTTTGTGGTTTGAGCGGCTCCTGGGAGACCAGTATTAGATTCCGATGCACCAGTGCAGGTTTACTGTATCCCTCGGACCTTCACATTGACGATGAAACACAGAAATCGCATTGGAATTGAATAAAAATGGCACAAAGCCGACTTAAGTTGAAGGAGAGTGAAACTTCTAAGAGTTTATGCTTTGAGGTGCTCCTGGGAGACCGGTATTGGATTCCGATGCACCAGTGCAGGTTTACTGTATCCCTTGGACCTTCACATTGAGGATGAAACACAGAAATCGCATCGGAAGTGTATATAAAAGGCACAATGCCGACTTAAGTACAAGAAGAGTGAATCTTCCAAGAGTTTGTGCTTTGAGCGGCTCCTGGGAGACCAGTATTAGATTCCGATGCACCAGTGGAGGTTTACTGTATCCCTTGGACCTTCACATTGACGATGAAACACAGAAATCGCATTGGAATTGAATATAAAAAGCACAATACCAACTTAAGTACAAGAAGAGTGAATCTTCTAAGAGTTTGTGCTTTGAGCGGCTCCTGGGAGACCAGTATTGGATTCCGGTGCACCAGTGCAGGTTTACTGTATCCCTTGGACCTTCACATTGACGATGAAACACAGAAATCACATTGGAATTGAATATAAAAGGCAGAATGCCGACTTAAGTACAAGAAGAGTGAATCTTCTAAGAGTTTGTGCTGTGAGCGGCTCCTGGGAGACCAGTTTTAGATTCCGATGCACCAGTGCAGGTTTACTGTATCCCTTGGACCTTCACATTGACGATGAAACACAGAAATCGCATTGGAATTGAATATAAATGGCACAATTCCGACTTAAGTAGAAGAAGAGTGAATCTTCTAAGAGTTTGTGCTTTGAGCGGCTCCTGGGAGACCTGTATTGGATTCCGATGCACCAGTGCAGGTTTACTGTATCCCTTGGACCTTCACATTGTGGATGAAACACAGAAATCGCATCGGAATTGAATATAAAAGGCACAATGCCGAGTTAAGTACAAGAAGAGTGAATCTTCTAAGAGTTTGTGCTTTGAGCGGCTCCTGGGAGACCAGTATTAGATTCCGATGCACCAGTGCACGTTTACTGTATCCCTTGGACCTTCACATTGTGGATGAAACACAGAAATCGCATCGGTATTGAGTATAAAAGGCACAATGCCGAGTTAAGTACAAGAAGAGTGAATCTTCTAAGAGTTTGTGCTTTGAGCGGCTCCTGGGAGACCAGTATTAGATTCAGATGCACCAGTGCAGGTTTACTGTATCCCTTGGACCTTCACATTGACGATGACACACAGAAATCGCATCGGAATTGAATATAAAATGCACAATGGCGACTTAAGTACAAGAAGAGTGAATCTTCTAAGAGTTTGTGGTTTGAGCGGCTCCTGGAAGACCAGTATTAGATTCCGATGCACCAGTTCAGGTTTACTGTATCCCTTGGACCTTCACATTGACGATGAAACACAGAAATCGCATCGGAATTGAATATAAGAGGCACAATGCCGACTTAAGTACAAGAAGAGTGAATCTTCTAAGAGTTTATGCTTTGAGCGGCTCCTGGGAGACCAGTATTGGATTCCGATGCACCAGTGCAGGTTTACTGTATCCCTTGGATCTTCACATTGACGATGAAACACAGAAATCGCATCGGAATTGAATATAAAAGGCACAATGCCGATTAAGTACAGGAAGAGTGAATCTTCTAAGAGTTTGTGGTTTGAGCGGCTCCTGTGAGACTAGTATTAGATTCCGATGCACCAGTGCAGGTTTACTGTATCCCTTGGACCTTTACATTGACGATGAGACACAGAAATCGCATAGGAATTAAATATAAAAGACACAATGCCGACATAAGTACAAGAAGAAAGAATCTTCTAAGAGTTTGTGCTTTGAGCGGCTCCTGGGAGACCAGTATTAGATTCCGATGCACCAGTGCACGTTTACTGTATCCCTTGGACCTTCACATTGTGGATGAAACACAGAAATCGCATCGGTATTGAGTATAAAAGGCACAATGCCGAGTTAAGTACAAGAAGAGTGAATCTTCTAAGAGTTTGTGCTTTGAGCGGCTCCTGGGAGACCAGTATTAGATTCAGATGCACCAGTGCAGGTTTACTGTATCCCTTGGACCTTCACATTGACGATGACACACAGAAATCGCATCGGAATTGAATATAAAATGCACAATGGCGACTTAAGTACAAGAAGAGTGAATCTTCTAAGAGTTTGTGGTTTGAGCGGCTCCTGGAAGACCAGTATTAGATTCCGATGCACCAGTGCAGGATTACTGTATCCCTTGGACCTTCTCATTGACGGTGAAACACAGAAATCGCATCGGAATTGAATATAAAAAGCACAATGCCGACTTAAGTATAAGAAGAGTGAATCTTGTAAGTGTTTGTGCTTTGAGCTGCTCCTGGGAGACCAGTATTAGATTCCGATGCACCAGTGCACGTTTACTGTATCCCTTGGACCTTCACATTGACGATGAAACACAGAAATCGCATCGGAATTGAATATAAAAGACACAATGCCGACTTAAGTATAAGAAGAGTGACTCTTCTATGAGTTTGTGCTTCGAGCGGCTCCTGGGAGACCAGTATTAGATTCCGATGCACCAGTGCAGGTTTACTGTATCCCTTGGACCTTCAGATTGACGATGAAACACAGAAATCGCATCGGAATTGAATATAAAAAGCACAATGCCGACTTAAGTAGAAGAAGAGTGAATCTTGTAAGAGTTTGTGCTTTGAGCGGCTCCTGGGAGACCAGTATTAGATTCCGATGCACCAGTGCAGGTTTACTGTATCCCTTGGACCTTCACATTTACGATGAAGCATAGAAATCGCATCGGATTTGAATATAAAAGGCACAATGCCGACTTAAGTACAAGAAGAGTGAATCTTCTAAGAGTTTCTGCTTTGAGCGGCTCCTGGAAGACCAGTATTAGATTCCGATGCACCAGTGCAGGTTTACTGTATCCCTTGGACCTTCACATTGACGATGAAACACAGAAATCGCATCGGAATTGAATATAAGAGGCACAATGCCGACTTAAGTACAAGAAGAGTGAATCTTCTAAGAGTTTGTGGTTTGAGCGGCTCCTGGGAGACCAGTATTAGATTCCGATGCACCAGTGCTGGTTTACTGTATCCCTTGGACCTTCGCATTGACGATAAAACACAGAAATCACATCGGAATTGAATATAAAAGGCAGAATGCCGACTTAAGTACAAGAAGAGTGAATCTTCTAAGAGTTTGTGCTGTGAGCGGCTCCTGGGAGACCAGTATTAGATTCCGATGCCCCAGTGCAGGTTTACTGTATCCCTTGGACCTTCTCATTGACGATGAAACACAGAAATCGCATTGGAATTCAATATATATGTCACAATTCCGACTTCAGTAGAAGAAGAGTGAATCTTCTAAGTGTTTGTGCTTTGAGCGGCTCCTGGGAGACCTGTATTGGATTCCGAAGCACCAGTGCAGGTTTACTGTATCCCTTGGACCTTCACATTGACGATGAAACACAGAAATCACATTGGAATTGAATATAAAAGGCAGAATGCCGACTTAAGTACAAGAAGAGTGAATCTTCTAAGAGTTTGTGCTGTGAGCGGCTCCTGGGAGACCAGTATTAGATTCCGATGCCCCAGTGCAGGTTTACTGCATCCCTTGGACCTTCACATTGACGATGAAACACAGAAATCGCATTGGAATTGAATATAAATGTCACAATTCCGACTTAAGTAGAAGAAGAGCGAATCTTCTAAGTGTATGTGCTTTGAGCGGCTCCTGGGGGACCTGTATTGGATTCCGATGCACCAGTGCAGGTTTACTGTATCCCTTGGACCTTCACATTGAGGATGAAACACAGAAATCGCATCGAAATTGAATATAAAAGGCACAATGCCTACTTAAGTACATGAAGAGTGAATCTTCTAAGAGTTTGTGCTTTGAGCGGCTCCTGGGAGACCAGTATTAGATTCCGATGCACCAGTGCAGGTTTACTGTATCCCTTAGACCTACACATTGACGATGAGACACAGCAATCGCATCGGAATTAAATATAAAAGACACAATGCCGACAAAAGTTCAAGAAGAAAGAATGTTCTAAGAGTTTGTGCTTTGAGCGGCCCCTGGGAGACCAGTATTAGATTCCGATGCACCAGTGCACGTATACTGAATCTCTTGGACCTTCACATTGACGATGAAACACAGAAATCGCATCGGAATTGAATATAAAAGACACAATGCCGACTAAAGTATAAGATGAGTGACTCTTCTATGAGTTTGTGCTTTTAGCGGATCCTGGGAGACCAGTATTAGATTCCGATGCACCAGTGCAGGTTTACTGTATCCCTTGGACCTTCACATTGACGGTGAAACACAGAAATCGCATCGGAATTGAATATAAAATGCACAATGCCGACTTAAGTAGAAGTGAATCTTGTAAGAGTTTGTGCTTTGAGCGGCTCCTGGGAGACCAGTATTAGATTCCGATGCACCAGTGGAGTTTTACTGTATCCCTTGGACCTTCACATTGACGATGTAACACAGAAATCGCATCGGAATTGAATATAAAAAGCACAATGCCGACTTAAGTATAAGAAGAGTGAATCTTGTAAGAGTTTGAGCTTTGAGCGGCTCCTGGGAGACCAGTATTAGATTCCGATGCACCAGTGCAGGTTTACTGTATCCCTTGGACCTTCACATTGACGATGAAACACAGAAATCGCATCGGAATTGAATATAAAAGGCACAATGCCGACATAAGTACAAGAAGAGTGAATCTTCCAAGATTTTGTGCTTTGAGCGGCTCCTGGGAGACCAGTATTAGATTCCGATGCACCAGTGCAGGTTTACTGTATCCCTTGGACCTTCGCATTGACGATGAAACACAGAAATCGCATCGGAATTGAATATAAAAGGCGCAATGCCGACATAAGTACAAGAAGAGTGAATCCTCTGAGAGTTTGTGCTTTTGAGCGGCTCCTGGGAGACCAGTATTAGATTCCGATGCACCAGTGCAGGTTTACTGTATCCCTTGGACCTTCACATTGATGATGAAACACAGAAATCGCATCGGATTTGAATATAAAAGGCACAATGCCTACTTAAGTACATGAAGAGTGAATCTTCTAAGAGTTTGTGCTTTGAGCGGCTCCTGGGAGACCAGTATTAGATTCCGATGCACCAGTGCAGGTTTACTGTATTCCTTGGACCTTCACATTGAGGATGAAACACAGAAATCGCATCGAAATAGAATATAAAAGGCACAATGCCCACTTAAATAGAAGAAGAGTGAATCTTCTAAGAGTTTATGCTTTGAGCGGCTCCTGGGAGACCAGTATTAGATTCCGATGCACCAGTGCAGGTTTACTGTATCCATTAGACCTTCACATTGACGATGAAACACAGAAATCGCATCGGAGTTGAATATAAAAGGCACAATGCCGACTTAAGTACAAGAAGAATGAATCTTCTAAGAGTTTGTGGTTTGAGCGGCTCCTGGAAGACCAGTATTAGATTCCGATGCACCAGTTCAGGTTTACTGTATCCCTTGGACCTTCACATTGACGATGAAACACAGAAATCGCATCGGAATTGAATATAAGAGGCACAATGCCGACTTAAGTACAAGAAGAGTGAATCTTCTAAGAGTTTATGCTTTGAGCGGCTCCTGGGAGACCAGTATTGGATTCCGATGCACCAGTGCAGGTTTACTGTATCCCTTGGACCTTCACATTGACGATGAAACACAGAAATCGCATCGGAATTGAATATAAAAGGCACAATGCCGATTAAGTACAGGAAGAGTGAATCTTCTAAGAGTTTGTGGTTTGAGCGGCTCCTGTGAGACTAGTATTAGATTCCGATGCACCAGTGCAGGTTTACTGTATCCCTTGGACCTTTACATTGACGATGAGACACAGAAATCGCATAGGAATTAAATATAAAAGACACAATGCCGACATAAGTACAAGAAGAAAGAATCTTCTAAGAGTTTGTGCTTTGAGCGGCTCCTGGGAGACCAGTATTAGATTCCGATGCACCAGTGCACGTTTACTGTATCCCTTGGACCTTCACATTGTGGATGAAACACAGAAATCGCATCGGTATTGAGTATAAAAGGCACAATGCCGAGTTAAGTACAAGAAGAGTGAATCTTCTAAGAGTTTGTGCTTTGAGCGGCTCCTGGGAGACCAGTATTAGATTCAGATGCACCAGTGCAGGTTTACTGTATCCCTTGGACCTTCACATTGACGATGAAACACAGAAATCGCATCGGAATTGAATATAAAATGCACAATGGCGACTTAAGTACAAGAAGAGTGAATCTTCTAAGAGTTTGTGGTTTGAGCGGCTCCTGGAAGACCAGTATTAGATTCCGATGCACCAGTGCAGGATTACTGTATACCTTGGACCTTCTCATTGACGGTGAAACACAGAAATCGCATCGGAATTGAATATAAAAAGCACAATGCCGACTTAAGTATAAGAAGAGTGAATCTTGTAAGAGTTTGTGCTTTGAGCTGCTCCTGGGAGACCAGTATTAGATTCCGATGCACCAGTGCACGTTTACTGTATCCCTTGGACCTTCACATTGACGATGAAACACAGAAATCGCATCGGAATTGAATATAAAAGACACAATGCCGACTTAAGTATAAGAAGAGTGACTCTTCTATGAGTTTGTGCTTCGAGCGGCTCCTGGGAGACCAGTATTAGATTCCGATGCACCAGTGCAGGTTTACTGTATCCCTTGGACCTTCAGATTGACGATGAAACACAGAAATCGCATCGGAATTGAATATAAAAAGCACAATGCCGACTTAAGTAGAAGAAGAGTGAATCTTGTAAGAGTTTGTGCTTTGAGCGGCTCCTGGGAGACCAGTATTAGATTCCGATGCACCAGTGCAGGTTTACTGTATCCCTTGGACCTTCACATTTACGATGAAGCATAGAAATCGCATCGGATTTGAATATAAAAGGCACAATGCCGACTTAAGTACAAGAAGAGTGAATCTTCTAAGATTTTCTGCTTTGAGCGGCTCCTGGAAGACCAGTATTAGATTCCGATGCACCAGTGCAGGTTTACTGTATCCCTTGGACCTTCACATTGACGATGAAACACAGAAATCGCATCGGAATTGAATATAAGAGGCACAATGCCGACTTAAGTACAAGAAGAGTGAATCTTCTAAGAGTTTGTGGTTTGAGCGGCTCCTGGGAGACCAGTATTAGATTCCGATGCACCAGTGCTGGTTTACTGTATCCCTTGGACCTTCGCATTGACGATAAAACACAGAAATCACATTGGAATTGAATATAAAAGGCAGAATGCCGACTTAAGTACAAGAAGAGTGAATCTTCTAAGAGTTTGTGCTGTGAGCGGCTCCTGGGAGACCAGTATTAGATTCCGATGCCCCAGTGCAGGTTTACTGTATCCCTTGGACCTTCTCATTGACGATGAAACACACAAATCGCATTGGAATTCAATATATATGTCACAATTCCGACTTAAGTAGAAGAAGAGTGAATCTTCTAAGTGTTTGTGCTTTGAGCGGCTCCTGAGAGACCTGTATTGGATTCCGAAGCACCAGTGCAGGTTTACTGTATCCCTTGGACCTTCACATTGACGATGAAACACAGAAATCACATTGGAATTGAATATAAAAGGCACAATGCCGACTTAAGTACAAGAAGAGTGAATCTTCTAAGAGTTTGTGCTGTGAGCGGCTCCTGGGAGACCAGTATTAGATTCCGATGCCCCAGTGCAGGTTTACTGTATCCCTTGGACCTTCACATTGACGATGAAACACAGAAATCGCATTGGAATTGAATATAAATGTCACAATTCCGACTTAAGTAGAAGAAGAGCGAATCTTCTAAGTGTATGTGCTTTGAGCGGCTCCTGGGAGACCTGTATTGGATTCCGATGCACCAGTGCAGGTTTACTGTATCCCTTGGACCTTCACATTGAGGATGAAACACAGAAATCGCATCGAAATTGAATATAAAAGGCACAATGCCTACTTAAGTACATGAAGAGTGAATCTTCTAAGAGTTTGTGCTTTGAGCGGCTCCTGGGAGACCAGTATTAGATTCCGATGCACCAGTGCAGGTTTACTGTATCCCTTAGACCTACACATTGACGATGAGACACAGCAATCGCATCGGAATTAAATATAAAAGACACAATGCCGACAAAAGTTCAAGAAGAAAGAATGTTCTAAGAGTTTGTGCTTTGAGCGGCCCCTGGGAGACCAGTATTAGATTCCGATGCACCAGTGCACGTTTACTGAATCTCTTGGACCTTCACATTGACGATGAAACACAGAAATCGCATCGGAATTGAATATAAAAGACACAATGCCGACTTAAGTATAAGAAGAGTGACTCTTCTATGAGTTTGTGCTTTTAGCGGATCCTGGGAGACCAGTATTAGATTCCGATGCACCAGTGCAGGTTTACTGTATCCCTTGGACCTTCACATTGACGGTGAAACACAGAAATCGCATCGGAATTGAATATAAAAAGCACAATGCCGACTTAAGTAGAAGTGAATCTTGTAAGAGTTTGTGCTTTGAGCGGCTCCTGGGAGACCAGTATTAGATTCCGATGCACCAGTGGAGTTTTACTGTATCCCTTGGACCTTCACATTGACGATGTAACACAGAAATCGCATCGGAATTGAATATAAAAAGCACAATGCCGACTTAAGTATAAGAAGAGTGAATCTTGTAAGAGTTTGAGCTTTGAGCTGCTCCTGGGAGACCAGTATTAGATTCCGATGCACCAGTGCACGTTTACTGTATCCCTTGGACCTTCACATTGACGATGAAACACAGAAATCGCATCGGAATTGAATATAAAAGACACAATGCCGACTTATGTATAAGAAGAGTGACTCTTCTATGAGTTTGTGCTTCGAGCAGCTCCTGGGAGACCAGTATTAGATTCCGATGCACCAGTGCAGGTTTACTGTATCCCTTGGACCTTCAGATTGACGATGAAACACAGAAATCGCATCGGAATTGAATATAAAAAGCACAATGCCGACTTAAGTAGAAGAAGAGTGAATCTTGTAAGATTTTGTGCTTTCAGCGGCTCATGGGAGACCAGTATTAGATTCCGATGCACCAGTGCAGGTTTACTGTATCCCTTGGACCTTCACATTGACGATGAAGCATAGAAATCGCATCGGATTTGAATATAAAAGGCACAATGCCGACTTAAGTACAAGAAGAGAGAATCTTCCAAGAGTTTCTGCTTTGAGCGGCTCCTGGAAGACCAGTATTAGATTCCGATGCACCAGTGCAGGTTTACTGTATCCCTTGGACCTTCACATTGACGATGAAACACAGAAATCGCATCGGAATTGAATATAAGAGGCACAATGCCTACTTAAGTACAAGAAGAGTGAATCTTCTAAGAGTTTGTGGATTGAGCGGCTCCTGGGAGACCAGTATTAGATTCCGATGCACCCGTGCAGGTTTACTGTATCCCTTGGACCTTCGCATTGACGATAAAACACAGAAATCGCATCGGAATTGAATATAAAAGGCACAATGCCGACTTAAGTACAAGAAGAGTGAATCTTCTAAGAGTTTGTGCTTTGAGCGGCTCCTGGGAGACCAGTATTAGATTCCGATGCACCAGTGCAGGTTTACTGTATCCCTTGGACCTTCACATTGACGATGAAACACAGAAATCACATTGGAATTGAATATAAAAGGCAGAATGCCGACTTAAATACAAGAAGAGTGAATCTTCTAAGAGTTTGTGTCGTGAGCGGCTCCTGGGAGACCAGTATTAGATTCCGATGCACCAGTGCAGGTTTACTGTATCCCTTAGACCTACACATTGACGATGAAACACAGAAATCGCATCGGAATTGAATATAAAAGGCACAATGGCAACATAAGTACAAGAAGAGTGAATCTTCTGAGAGTTTGTGCTTTTGAGCGGCTCCTGGGAGACCAGTATTAGATTACGATGCCCCAGTGCAGGTTTACTGTATCCCTTGGACCTTCACATTGACGATGAAACACAGAAATCGCATTGGAATTGAATATAAATGTCACAATTCCGACTTAAGTGGAAGAAGAGCGAATCTTCTAAGTGTATGTGCTTTGAGCGGCTCCTGAGAGACCTGTATTGGATTCCGATGCACCAGTGCAGGTTTACTGTATCCCTTGGACCTTCACATTGAGGATGAAACACAGAAATCGCATCGGAATTGAATATAAAAGGCACAATGCCTACTTAAGTACATGAAGAGTGAATCTTCTAAGAGTTTGTGCTTTGAGCGGCTCCTGGGAGACCAGTATTAGATTCCGATGCACCAGTGCAGGTTTACTGTATCCCTTAGACCTACACATTGACGATGAGACACAGCAATCGCATCGGAATTAAATATAAAAGACACAATGCCGACAAAAGTTCAAGAAGAAAGAATGTTCTAATAGTTTGTGCTTTGAGCGGCCCCTGGGAGACCAGTATTACATTCCGATGCACCAGTGCACGCTTACTGAATCTCTTGGACCTTCACATTGACGATGAAACACAGAAATCGCATCGGAATTGAATATAAAAGACACAATGCCGACTTAAGTATAAGAAGAGTGACTCTTCTATGAGTTTGTGCTTTTAGCGGATCCTGGGAGACCAGTATTAGATTCCGATGCACCAGTGCAGGTTTACTGTACCCCCTGGACCTTCACATTGACGGTGAAACACAGAAATCGCATCGGAATTGAATATAAAAAGCACAATGCCGACTTAAGTAGAAATGAATCTTGTTAGAGTTTGTGCTTTGAGCGGCTCCTGGGAGACCAGTATTAGATTCCGATGCACCAGTGGAGTTTTACTGTATCCCTTGGACCTTCACATTGACGATGTAACACAGAAATCGCATCGGAATTGAATATAAAAAGCACAATGCCGACTTAAGTATAAGAAGAGTGAATCTTGTAAGAGTTTGTGCTTTGAGCTGCTCCTGGGAGACCAGTATTAGATTCCGATGCACCAGTGCGCGTTTACTGTATCCCTTGGACCTTCACATTGACGATGAAACACAGAAATCGCATCGGAATTGAATATAAAAGACACAATGCCGACTTAAGTATAAGAAGAGTGACTCTTCTATGAGTTTGTGCTTCGAGCGGCTCCTGGGAGACCAGTATTAGATTCCGATGCACCAGTGCAGGTTTACTGTATCCCTTGGACCTTCAGATTGACGATGAAACACAGAAATCGCATCGGAATTGAATATAAAAAGCACAATGCCGACTTAAGTGGAAGAAGAGTGAATCTTGTAAGAGTTTGTGCTTTGAGCGGCTCCTGGGAGACCAGTATTACATTCCGATGCACCAGTGCAGGTTTACTGTATCCCTTGGACCTTCACATTGACGATGAAGCATAGAAATCGCATCGGATTTGAATATAAAAGGCACAATGCCGACTTAAGTACAAGAAGAGTGAATCTTCTAAGAGTTTCTGCTTTGAGCGGCTCCTGGAAGACCAGTATTAGATTCCGATGCACCAGTGCAGGTTTACTGTATCCCTTGGACCTTCACATTGACGATGAAAGACAGAAATCGCATCGGAATTGAATGTAAGAGGCACAATGCCTACTTAAGTACAAGAAGAGTGAATCTTCTAAGAGTTTGTGGTTTGAGCGGCTCCTGGGAGACCAGTATTAGATTCCGATGCACCAGTGCAGGTTTACTGTATCCCTTGGACCTTCGCATTGACGATAAAACACAGAAATCGCATCGGAATTGAATATAAAAGGCACAATGCCGACTTAAGTACAAGAAGAGTGAATCTTCTAAGAGTTTGTGCTTTGAGCGGCTCCTGGGAGACCAGTATTAGATTCCGATGCACCAGTGCAGGTTTACTGTATCCCTTGGACATTCACATTGACGATGAAACACAGAAATCACATTGGAATTGAATATAAAAGGCAGAATGCCGACTTAAATACAAGAACAGTGAATCTTCTAAGAGTTTGTGTGGTGAGCGGCTCCTGGGAGACCAGTATTAGATTCCGATGCCCCAGTGCAGGTTTACTGTATCCCTTGGACCTTCACATTGACGATGAAACACAGAAATCGCATTGGAATTGAATATAAATGTCACAATTCCGACTTAAGTAGAAGAAGAGTGAATCTTCTAAGAGTTTGTGCTTTGAGCGGCTCCTGGGAGACCTGTATTGGATTCCGATGCACCAGTGCAGGTTTACTGTATCCCTTGGACCTTCACATTGAGGATGAAATACAGAAATCGCATCGGAATTGAATATAAAAGGCACAATGCCTACTTAAGTACATGAAGAGTGAATCTTCTATGAGTTTGTGCTTTGAGCGGCTCCTGGGAGACCAGTATTAGATTCCGATGCACCAGTGCAGGTTTACTGTATCCCTTAGACCTACACATTGACGATGAAACGCAGAAATCGCATCGGAATTGAATATAAAAGGCACAATGGCAACATAAGTACAAGAAGAGTGAATCTTCTGAGAGTTTGTGCTTTTGAGCGGCTTCTGGGAGACCAGTATTAGATTCCGATGCACCAGTGCAGGTTTACTGTATCCCTCGGACCTTCACATTGACGATGAAACACAGAAATCGCATCGGAATTGAATATAAAAGGCACAAGCCGACTTAAGTACAAGAAGAGTGAATCTTCTAAGAGTTTGTGCTTTGAGCGGCTCCTGGGAGACCAGTATTAGATTCAGATGCACCAGTGCAGGTTTACTGTATCCCTTGGACCTTCACATTGACGATGAAACACAGAAATCGCATCGGAATTGAATATAAAATGCACAATGGCGACTTAAGTACAAGAAGAGTGAATCTTCTAAGAGTTTGTGCTTTGAGCGGCTCCTGGGAGACCAGTATTGGATTCCGATGCACCAGTGCAGGTTTACTGTATCCCTTGGACCTTCACATTGACGATGAAACACAAAAATCACATTGGAATTGAGTATAAAAGGCAGAATGCCGACTTAAGTACAAGAAGAGTGAATCTTCTAAGAGTTTGTGCTTCGAGCGGCTCCTGGGAGACCAGTATTAGATTCCGATGCACCAGTGCAGGTTTACTGTATCCCTTGGACTTTCAGATTGACGATGAAACACAGAAATCGCATCGGAATTGAATATAAAAAGCACAATGCAGACTTAAGTAGAGGAAGAGTGAATCTTGTAAGAGTTTGTGCTTTGAGCGGCTCCTGGGAGACCAGTATTAGATTCCGATGCACCAGTGCAGGTTTACTGTATCCCGTGGACCTTCACATTGACGATGAAGCATAGAAATCGAATCGGATTTGAATATAAAAGGCACAATGCCGACTTAAGTACAAGAAGAGTGAATCTTCTAAGAGTTTGTGCTTTGAGCGGCTCCTGGAAGACCAGTATTAGATTCCGATGCACCAGTGCAGGTTTACTGTATCCCTTGGACCTTCACATTGAAGATGAAACACAGAAATCGCATCGGAATAGAATATAAAAGACACAATGCCGACTTAAGTATAAGAAGAGTGACTCTTCTATGAGTTTGTGATTCGAGCGGCTCCTGGGAGACCAGTATTAGATTCCGATGCACCAGTGCAGGTTTACTGTATCCCTTGGACCTTCAGATTGACGATGAAACACAGAAATCGCATCGGAATTGAATATAAAAAGCACAATGCCGACTTAAGTAGAAGAAGAGTGAATCTTGTAAGAGTTTGTGCTTTGAGCGGCTCCTGGGATACCAGTATTAGATTCCGATGCACCAGTGCAGGTTTACTGTATCCCTTGGACCTTCACATTGACGATGAAGCATAGAAATCGCATCGGATTTGAATATAAAAGGCACAATGCCGACTTAAGTACAAGAAGAGTGAATCTTCTAAGAGTTTGTGCTTTGAGCGGCTCCTGGAAGACCAGTATTAGATTCCGATGCACCAGTGCAGGTTTACTGTATCCCTTGGACCTTCACATTGACGATGATACACAGAAATCGCATCGGAATTGAATATAAGAGGCACAATGCCGACTTAAGTACAAGAAGAGTGAATCTTCTAAGAGTTTGTGGTTTGAGCGGCTCCTGGGAGACCAGTATTAGATTCCGATGCACCAGTGCAGGTTTACTGTATCCCTTGGACCTTCGCATTGACGATAAAACACAGAAATCGCATCGGAATTGAATATAAAAGGCACAATGCCGACTTAAGTACAAGAAGAGTGGATCTTCTAAGAGTTTGTGCTTTGAGCGGCTCCTGGGAGACCAGTATTAGATTCCGATGCACCAGTGCAGGTTTACTGTATCCCTTGGACCTTCACATTGACGATGAAACACAGAAATCACATTGGAATTGAATATAAAAGGCAGAATGCCGACTTAAGTACAAGAAGAGTGAATCTTCTAAAAGTTTGTGCTGTGAGCGGCTCCTGGGAGACCAGTATTAGATTCCGATGCCCCAGTGCAGGTTTACTGTATCCCTTGGACCTTCACATTGACGATGAAACACAGAAATCGCATTGGAATTGAATATAAATGTCACAATTCCGACTTAAGTAGAAGAAGAGTGAATCTTCTAAGAGTTTGTGCTTTGAGCGGCTCCTGGGAGACCTGTATTGGATTCCGATGCACCAGTGCAGGTTTACTGTATCCCTTGGACCTTCACATTGAGGATGAAATACAGAAATCGCATCGGAATTGAATATAAAAGGCACAATGCCTACTTAAGTACATGAAGAGTGAATCTTCTAAGAGTTTGTGCTTTGAGCGGCTCCTGGGAGACCAGTATTAGATTCCGATGCACCAGTGCAGGTTTACTGTATCCCTTAGACCTACACATTGACGATGAAACACAGAAATCGCATCGGAATTGAATATAAAAGGCACAATGGCAACATAAGTACAAGAAGAGTGAATCTTCTGAGAGTTTGTGCTTTTGAGCGGCTCCTGGGAGACCAGTATTAGATTCCGATGCACCAACGCAAGTTTACTGTATCCCTTGGACCTTCGCATTGACGATGAAACACAGAAATCGCATCGGAATTGAATATAAAAGGCACAAGCCGACTTAAGTACTAGAAGAGTGAATCTTCTAAGAGTTTGTGCTTTGTGCGGCTCCTGGGGGACCAGTATTAGATTCAGATGCACCAGTGCAGGTTAATGTATCCCTTGGACCTTCATATTGACGATGAAACACAGAAATCGCATCGGAATTGAATATAAAATGCACAATGGCGACTTAAGTACAAGAAGAGTGAATCTTCTAAGAGTTTGTGCTTTGAGCGGCTCCTGGGAGACCAGTATTAGATTCCGATGCACCAGTGCAGGTTTACTGTATCCCTTGGACCTTCACATTGAAGATGAAACACAGAAATCACATTGGAATTGAGTATAAAAGGCAGAATGCCGACTGAAGTACAAGAAGAGTGAATCTTCTAAGAGTTTGTGCTGTGAGCGGCTCCTGGGAGACCAGTATTAGATTCCGATGCACCAGTGCAGGTTTACTGTATCCCTTGGACCTTCACATTGACGATGAAACACAGAAATCGCATTGGAATTGAATATAAATGGCACAATTCCGACTTAAGTAGAAGAAGAGTGATCTTTCTAAGAGTTTGTGCTTTGAGCGGCTCCTGGGAGACTTGTATTGGATTCCGATGCACCAGTGCAGGTTTACTGTATCCCTTGGACCTTCACATTGAAGATGAAACACAGAAATCGCATCGGAATTGAATATAAAAGGCACAATGCCGACTTAAGTACAAGAAGAGTGAATCTTCTAAGTGTTTGTGCTTTGAGCGGGTGCTGGGAGACGGGAGACAATTATTAGATTCCGATGCACCAGTGCAGGTTTACTGTATCCCTTGGACCTTCACATTGACGATGAAACACAAAAATCGCATCGGAATTGAATATAAAAGTCACAATGCCGACTTAAGAACAAGAAGAGTGAATCTTTTAAGAGTTTGTGGTTTGAGCGGCTCCTGGGAGACCAGTATTGGATTCCGATGCACCAGTGCAGGTTTACTGTATCCCTTGGACCTTCACATTGAGGATGAAACACAGAAATCACATTGGAATTGAGTATAAAAGGCACAATGCCGACTTAAGTACAAAAAGAGTGAATCTTCTAAGAGTTTGTGGTTTGAGCGGCTCCTGGAAGACCAGTATTAGATTCCGATGCACCAGTGCAGGTTTACTGTATCCCTTGGACCTTCACATTGACGATGAAACACAGAAATCGCATCGGAATTGAATATAAGACGCACAATGCCGACTTAAGTACAAGAAGAGTGAATCTTCTAAGAGTTTGTGCTTTGAGCGGCTCCTGGGAGACCAGTATTAGATTCCGATGCACCAGTGCAGGTTTACTGTATCCCTTGGACCTTCACATTGACGATGAAACACAGAAATCGCATCGGAATTGAATATAAAAAGCACAATGCCGACTTAAGTAGAAGAAGAGTGAATCTTGTAAGAGTTTGTGCTTTGAGCGGCTCCTGGGATACCAGTATTAGGTTCCGATGCACCAGTGCAGGTTTACTGTATCCCTTGGACCTTCACATTGACGATGAAGCATAGAAATCGCATCGGATTTGAATATAAAAGGCACAATGCCGACTTAAGTATAAGAAGAGTGACTCTTCTATGAGTTTGTGATTCGAGCGGCTCCTGGGAGACCAGTATTAGATTCCGATGCACCAGTGCAGGTTTACTGTATCCTTTGGACCTTCAGATTGACGATGAAACACAGAAATCGCATCGGAATTGAATATAAAAAGCACAATGCCGACTTAAGTAGAAGAAGAGTGAATCTTGTAAGAGTTTGTGCTTTGAGCGGCTCCTGGGATACCAGTATTAGATTCCGATGCACCAGTGCAGGTTTACTGTATCCCTTGGACCTTCACATTGACGATGATACACAGAAATCGCATCGGAATTGAATGTAAGAGGCACAATGCCGATTTAAGTACAAGAAGAGTGAATCTTCTAAGAGTTTGTGGTTTGAGCGGCTCCTGGGAGACCAGTATTAGATTCCGATGCACCAGTGCAGGTTTACTGTATCCCTTGGACCTTCGCATTGACGATAAAACACAGAAATCGCATCGGAAATGAATATAAAAGGCACAATGCCGACTTAAGTACAAGAAGAGTGGATCTTCTATGAGTTTGTGCTTTGAGCGGCTCCTGGGAGACCAGTATTAGATTCCGATGCACCAGTGCAGGTTTACTGTATCCCTTGGACCTTCACATTGACGATGAAACACAGAAATCACATTGGAATTGAATATAAAAGGCAGAATGCCGACTTAAGTACAAGAAGAATGAATCTTCTAAGAGTTTGTGCTGTGAGCGGCTCCTGGGAGACCAGTATTAGATTCCGATGCCCCAGTGCAGGTTTACTGTATCCCTTGGACCTTCACATTGACGATGAAACACAGAAATCGCATCGAAATTGAATATAAAAGGCACAATGCCTACTTAAGTACATGAAGAGTGAATCTTCTAAGAGTTTGTGCTTTGAGCGGCTCCTGGGAGACCAGTATTAGATTCCGATGCACCAGTGCAGGTTTACTGTATCCCTTAGACCTACACATTGACGATGAGACACAGCAATCGCATCGGAATTAAATATAAAAGACACAATGCCGACAAAAGTTCAAGAAGAAAGAATGTTCTAAGAGTTTGTGCTTTGAGCGGCCCCTGGGAGACCAGTATTAGATTCCGATGCACCAGTGCACGTTTACTGAATCTCTTGGACCTTCACATTGACGATGAAACACAGAAATCGCATCGGAATTGAATATAAAAGGCACAATGGCAACATAAGTACAAGAAGAGTGAATCTTCTGAGAGTTTGTGCTTTTGAGCGGCTCCTGGGAGACCAGTATTAGATTCCGATGCACCAGTGCAAGTTTACTGTATCCCTTGGACCTTCGCATTGACGATGAAACACAGAAATCGCATCGGAATTGAATATAAAAGGCACAAGCCGACTTAAGTACTAGAAGAGTGAATCTTCTAAGAGTTTGTGCTTTGTGCGGCTCCTGGGAGACCAGTATTAGATTCAGATGCACCAGTGCAGGTTTACTGTATCCCTTGGACCTTCATATTGACGATGAAACACAGAAATCGCATCGGAATTGAATATAAAATGCACAATGGCGACTTAAGTACAAGAAGAGTGAATCTTCTAAGAGTTTGTGCTTTGAGCGGCTCCTGGGAGACCAGTATTAGATTCCGATGCACCAGTGCAGGTTTACAGTATCCCTTGGACCTTCACATTGACGATGAAACACAGAAATCACATTGGAATTGAGTATAAAAGGCAGAATGCCGACTTAAGTACAAGAAGAGTGAATCTTCTAAGAGTTTGTGCTGTGAGCGGCTCCTGGGAGACCAGAATTAGATTCCGATGCACCAGTGCAGGTTTACTGTATCCCTTGGACCTTCACATTGACGATGAAACACAGAAATCGCATATTAATTAAATATAAAAGACACAATGCCGACATAAGTACAAGAAGAAAGAATCTTCTAAGAGTTTGTGCTTTGAGCGGCTCCTGGGAGACCAGTATTAGATTCCGATGCACCAGTGCACGTTTACTGTATCCCTTGGACCTTCACATTGACGATGAAACACAGAAATCGCATCGGAATTGAATATAAAAGTCACAATGCCGACTTAAGAACAAGAAGAGTGAATCTTTTAAGAGTTTGTGGTTTGAGCGGCTCCTGGGAGACCAGTATTAGATTCCGATGCACCAGTGCAGTTTTACTGTATCCCTTGGACCTTCACATTGACGATGAAACACAGAAATCGCATCGGAATTGAATATAAAAGGCACAATGCCGACTTAAGTACAAGAAGAGTGAATCTTGTAAGAGTTTGTGCTTTAAGCGACTCCTGGGAGACCAGTATTAGATTCCGATGCACCAGTGCAGGTTTACTGTATCCCTTGGACCTTCACATTGACGATGAAACACAGAAATCGCATCGGAATTGAATATAAGAGGCACAATGCCGACATAAGTACAAGAGGAGTGAATCTTCTAAGAGTTTGTGGTTTGAGCGGCTCCTGGGACACCAGTATTAGATTCCGATGCACCAGTGCAGGTTTACTGTATCCCTCGGACCTTCACATTGACGATGAAACACAGAAATCGCATTGGAATTGAATAAAAATGGCACAAAGCCGACGTAAGTAGAAGAAGAGTGAATCTTCTCAGAGTTTGTGCTTTGAGCGGCTCCTGGGAGACCAATATTAGATTCCAATGCACCAGTTCAGGTTTACTGTATCCCTTGGACCGTCACATTGACGATGAAACACAGAAATCGCATCGGAATTGAATAAAAAAGGCACAATGCCAACTTAAGTACAAGAAGAGTGAATCTTCTAAGAGTTTGTGGTTTGAGCGGCTCTTGGAATACCAGTATTAGATTCCGATGCACCACTGCAGGTTTACTGTATCCCTTGGACCTTCACATTGACGATGAAACACAGAAATCGCATCGGAATTGAATATAAGAGGCACAATGCCAACTTAAGTACAAGAAGAGTGAATCTTCTAAGAGTTTGTGGTTTGAGCGGCTCCTGGGAGACCAGTATTGGATTCCGATGCACCACTGCAGGTTTACTGTATCCCTTGGACCTTTACATTGATGATGAGACACAGCAATCGCATCGGAATTAAATATAAAAGACACAATGCCGACAAAAGTTCAAGAAGAAAGAATCTTCTAAGAGTTTGTGCTTTGAGCGGCCCCTGGGAGACCAGTATTAGATTCCGATGCACCAGTGCAGGTTTACTGTATCCCTCGGACCTTCACATTGACGATGAAACACAGAAATCGCTTTGGAATTGAATAAAAATGGCACAAAGCCGACGTAAGTAGAAGAAGAGTGAATCCTCTCAGAGTTTGTGCTTTGAGCGGCACCTGGGAGACCAGTATTAGATTCCGATGCACCAGTGCAGGTTTACTGTATCCCTTAGACCTTCACATTGACGATGAGACACAGAAATCGCATATTAATTAAATATAAAAGACACAATGCCGACATAAGTACAAGAAGAAAGAATCTTCTAAGAGTTTGTGCTTTGAGCGGCTCCTGGGAGACCAGTATTAGATTCCGATGCACCAGTGCACGTTTAATGTATCCCTTGGACCTTCACATTGGCGATGAAACACAGAAATCGCATCGGAATTGAATATAAAAGTCACAATGCCGACTTAAGCACAAGAAGAGTGAATCTTGTAAGATTTTGTGCTTTGAGCAGCTCCTGGGAGACCAGTATTAGATTCCGATGCACCAGTGCAGGTTTACTGTATCCCTCGGACCTTCACATTGACGATGAAACACAGAAATCGCATTGGAATTGAATAAAAATGGCACAAAGCCGACGTAAGTAGAAGAAGAGTGAATCTTCTCAGAGTTTGTGCTTTGAGCGGCTCCTGGGAGACCACTATTAGATTCCAATGCACCAGTTCAGGTTTACTGTATCCCTTGGACCGTCACATTGACGATGAAACACAGAAATCGCATCGGAATTGAATATAAAAGGCACAATGCCAACTTAAGTACAAGAAGAGTGAATCTTCTAAGAGTTTGTGGTTTGAGCGGCTCCTGGAATACCAGTATTAGATTCCGATGCACCAGTGCAGGATTACTGTATCGCTTGGACCTTCACATTGACGATGAAACACAGAAATCGCATCGGAATTGAATATAAGAGGCACAATGCCAACTTAAGTACAAGAAGAGTGAATCTTCTAAGAGTTTGTGGTTTGAGCGGCTCCTGGGAGACCAGTATTAGATTCCGATGTACCAGTGCAGGTTTACTGTATCCCTCGGACCTTCACATTGACGATGAAACACAGAAATCGCATTGGAATTGAATAAAAATGGCACAAAGCCGACTTAAGTTGAAGAAGAGTGAAACTGCTAAGAGTTTGTGCTTTGAGCGGCTCCTGGGAGACCGGTATTGGATTCCGATGCACCAGTGCAGGTTTACTGTATCCCTTGGACCTTCACATTGAGGATGAAACACAGAAATCGCATCGGAAGTGAATATAAAAGGCACAATGCCTACTAAAGTACATGAAGAATGAATCTTCTAAGAGTTTGTGCTTTGAGCGGCTCCTGGGAGACCAGTATTAGATTCCGATGCACCAGTGCAGGTTTACTGTATCCCTTAGACCTACACATTGACGATGAAACACAGAAATCGCATCGGAATTGAATATAAAAGGCACAATGGCAAGATAAGTACAAGAAGAGTGAATCTTCTGAGAGTTTGTGCTTTTGAGCGGCTCCTGGGAGACCAGTATTAGATTCCGATGCACCAGTGCAAGTTTACTGTATCCCTTGGACCTTTGCATTGACGATGAAACACAGAAATCGCATCGGAATTGAATATAAAAGGCACAAGCCGACTTAAGTACTAGAAGAGTGAATCTTCTAAGAGTTTGTGCTTTGAGCGGCTCCTGGGAGACCAGTATTAGATTCAGATGCACCAGTGCAGGTTTACTGTATCCCTTGGACCTTCACATTGACGATGAAACACAGAAATCGCATCGGAATTGAATATAAAATGCACAATGGCGACTTAAGTACAAGAAGATTGAATCTTCTAAGAGTTTGTGCTTTGAGCGGCTCCTGGGAGACCAGTATTAGATTCCGATGCACCAGTGCAGGTTTACTGTATCCCTTGGACCTTCACATTGACGATGAAACACAGAAATCACATTGGAATTGAGTATAAAAGGCAGAATGCCGACTTAAGTACAAGAAGAGTGAATCTTCTAAGAGTTTGTGCTGTGAGCGGCTCCTGGGAGACCAGTATTAGATTCCGATGCACCAGTGCAGGTTTACTGTATTCCTTGGACCTTCACATTGACGATGAAACACAGAAATCGCATT
Organism: Schistocerca nitens; assembly: GCF_023898315.1. Classification (NCBI taxonomy): domain Eukaryota; kingdom Metazoa; phylum Arthropoda; class Insecta; order Orthoptera; family Acrididae; genus Schistocerca; species Schistocerca nitens. Next base: position 35,107,992 of record NC_064618.1, on the reverse strand, counting down.
GGAATTGAATATAAATGGCACAATTCCGACTTAAGTAGAAGAAGAGTGAATCTTCTAAGAGTTTGTGCTTTGAGCGGCTCCTGGGAGACCTGTATTGGATTCCGATGCACCAGTGCAGGTTTACTGTATCCCTTGGACCTTCACATTGAAGATGAAACACAGAAATCGCATCGGAATTGAATATAAAAGGCACAATGCCGACTTAAGTACAAGAAGAGTGAATCTTCTAAGTGTTTGTGCTTTGAGCGGGTGCTGGGAGACAATTATTAGATTCCGATGCACCAGTGCAGGTTTACTGTATTCCTTGGACCTTCACATTGACGATGAAACACAAAAATCGCATCGGAATTGAATATAAAAGGCACATTGCCGACTCAAGTATAAGAAGAGTGATTCTTCTATGAGTTTGTGCTTTGAGCGGCTCCTGGGAGACCAGTATTAGATTCCGATGCACCAGTGCAGGTTTACTGTATCCCTCGGACCTTCACATTGACGATGAAACACAGAAATCGCATTGGAATTGAATAAAAATGGCACAAAGCCGACGTAAGTAGAAGAAGAGTGAATCTTCTCAGAGTTTGTGCTTTGAGCGGCTCCTGGGAGACCACTATTAGATTCCAATGCACCAGTTCAGGTTTACTGTATCCCTTGGACCGTCACATTGACGATGAAACACAGAAATCGCATCGGAATTGAATATAAAAGGCACAATGCTCACTTAAGTAGAAGAAGAGTGAATCTTCTAAGAGTTTGTGCTTTGAGCGGCTCCTGGGAGAACAGTATTAGATTCCGATGCACCAGTGCAGGTTTACTGTATCCCTTAGACCTTCACATTGACGATGAGACACAGAAATCGCATATTAATTAAATATAAAAGACACAATGCCGACATAAGTACAAGAAGAAAGAATCTTCTAAGAGTTTGTGCTTTGAGCGGCTCCTGGGAGACCAGTATTAGATTCCGATGCACCAGTGCACGTTTACTGTATCCCTTGGACCTTCACATTGGCGATGAAACACAGAAATCGCATCGGAATTGAATATAAAAGTCACAATGCCGACTTAAGCACAAGAAGAGTGAATCTTGTAAGAGTTTGTGCTTTGAGCAGCTCCTGGGAGACCAGTATTAGATTCCGATGCACCAGTGCAGGTTTACTGTATCCCTCGGACCTTCACATTGACGATGAAACACAGAAATCGCATTGGAATTGAATAAAAATGGCACAAAGCCGACGTAAGTAGAAGAAGAGTGAATCTTCTCAGATTTTGTGCTTTGAGCGGCTCCTGGGAGACCACTATTAGATTCCAATGCACCAGTTCAGGTTTACTGTATCCCTTGGACCGTCACATTGACGATGAAACACAGAAATCGCATCGGAATTGAATATAAAAGGCACAATGCCAACTTAAGTACAAGAAGAGTGAATCTTCTAAGAGTTTGTGGTTTGAGCGGGTCCTGGAATACCAGTATTAGATTCCGATGCACCAGTGCAGGATTACTGTATCGCTTGGACCTTCACATTGACGATGAAACACAGAAATCGCATCGGAATTGAATATAAGAGGCACAATGCCAACTTAAGTACAAGAAGAGTGAATCTTCTAAGAGTTTGTGGTTTGAGCGGCTCCTGGGAGACCAGTATTAGATTCCGATGTACCAGTGCAGGTTTACTGTATCCCTCGGACCTTCACATTGACGATGAAACACAGAAATCGCATTGGAATTGAATAAAAATGGCACAAAGCCGACTTAAGTTGAAGAAGAGTGAAACTGCTAAGAGTTTGTGCTTTGAGCGGCTCCTGGGAGACCGGTATTGGATTCCGATGCACCAGTGCAGGTTTACTGTATCCCTTGGACCTTCACATTGAGGATGAAACACAGAAATCGCATCGGAAGTGAATATAAAAGGCACAATGCCTACTTAAGTACATGAAGAATGAATCTTCTAAGAGTTTGTGCTTTGAGCGGCTCCTGGGAGACCAGTATTAGATTCCGATGCACCAGTGCAGGTTTACTGTATCCCTTAGACCTACACATTGACGATGAAACACAGAAATCGCATCGGAATTGAATATAAAAGGCACAATGGCAACATAAGTACAAGAAGAGTGAATCTTCTGAGAGTTTGTGATTTTGAGCGGCTCCTGGGAGACCAGTATTAGATTCCGATGCACCAGTGCAAGTTTACTGTATCCCTTGGACCTTCGCATTGACGATGAAACACAGAAATCGCATCGGAATTGAATATAAAAGGCACAAGCCGACTTAAGTACTAGAAGAGTGAATCTTCTAAGAGTTTGTGCTTTGAGCGGCTCCTGGGAGACCAGTATTAGATTCAGATGCACCAGTGCAGGTTTACTGTATCCCTTGGACCTTCACATTGACGATGAAACACAGAAATCGCATCGGAATTGAATATAAAATGCACAATGGCGACTTAAGTACAAGAAGAGTGAATCTTCTAAGAGTTTGTGCTTTGAGCGGCTCCTGGGAGACCAGTATTAGATTCCGATGCACCAGTGCAGGTTTACTGTATCCCTTGGACCTTCACATTGACGATGAAACACAGAAATCACATTGGAATTGAGTATAAAGGGCAGAATGCCGACTTAAGTACAAGAAGAGTGAATCTTCTAAGAGTTTGTGCTGTGAGCGGCTCCTGGGAGACCAGTATTAGATTCCGATGCTCCAGTGCAGGTTTACTGTATTCCTTGGACCTTCACATTGACGATGAAACACAGAAATCGCATTGGAATTGAATATAAATGGCACAATTCCGACTTAAGTAGAAGAAGAGTGAATCTTCTAAGAGTTTGTGCTTTGAGCGGCTCCTGGGAGACCTGTATTGGATTCCGATGCACCAGTGCAGGTTTACTGTATCCCTTGGACCTTCACATTGAAGATGAAACACAGAAATCGCATCGGAATTGAATATAAAAGGCACAATGCCGACTTAAGTACAAGAAGAGTGAATCTTCTAAGTGTTTGTGCTTTGAGCGGGTGCTGGGAGACAATTATTAGATTCCGATGCACCAGTGCAGGTTTACTGTATTCCTTGGACCTTCACATTGACGATGAAACACAAAAATCGCATCGGAATTGAATATAAAAGGCACATTGCCGACTCAAGTATAAGAAGAGTGATTCTTCTATGAGTTTGTGCTTTGAGCGGCTCCTGGGAGACCAGTATTAGATTCCGATGCACCAGTGCAGGTTTACTGTATCCCTCGGACCTTCACATTGACGATGAAACACAGAAATCGCATTGGAATTGAATAAAAATGGCACAAAGCCGACGTAAGTAGAAGAAGAGTGAATCTTCTCAGAGTTTGTGCTTTGAGCGGCTCCTGGGAGACCACTATTAGATTCCAATGCACCAGTTCAGGTTTACTGTATCCCTTGGACCTTCACATTGACGATGAAACACAGAAATCGCATCGGAATTGAATATAAGAGTCACAATGCCAACTTAAGTACAAGAAGAGTGAATCTTCTAAGAGTTTGTGGTTTGAGCGGCTCCTGGGAGACCAGTATTAGATTCCGATGCACCAGTGCAGGTTTACTGTATCCCTCGGACCTTCACATTGACGATGAAACACAGAAATCGCATTGGAATTGAATAAAAATGGCACAAAGCCGACTTAAGTTGAAGAAGAGTGAAACTTCTAAGAGTTTGTGCTTTGAGCGGCTCCTGGGAGACCGGTATTGGATTCCGATGCACCAGTGCAGGTTTACTGTATCCCTTGGACCTCCACATTGAGGATGAAACACAGAAATCGCATCGGAAGTGAATATAAAAGGCACAATGCCGACTTAAGTACAAGAAGAGTGAATCTTCCAAGAATTTGTGCTTTGAGCGGCTCCTGGGAGACCAGTGTTAGATTCCGATGCACCAGTGGAGGTTTACTGTATCCCTTGGACCTTCACATTGACGATGAAACACATAAATCGCATTGGAATTGAATATAAAAAGCACAATACCAACTTAAGTACAAGAAGAGTGAATCTTCTAAGAGTTTGTGCTTTGAGCGGCTCCTGGGAGACCAGTATTGGATTCCGGTGCACCAGTGCAGGTTTACTGTATCCCTTGGACCTTCACATTGACGATGAAACACAGAAATCACATTGGAATTGAATATAAAAGGCAGAATGCCGACTTAAGTACAAGAAGAGTGAATCTTCTAAGAGTTTGTGCTTTGAGCGGCTCCTGGGAGACCAGTATTAGATTCCGATGCACCAGTGCAGGTTTACTGTATCCCTTGGACCTTCACATTGACGATGAAACACAGAAATCGCATCGGAATCGAATATAAGAGGCACAATGCCGACATAAGTACAAGAGGAGTGAATCTTCTAAGAGTTTGTGCTTTGAGCGGCTCCTGGGAGACCAGTATTAGATTCCGATGCACCAGTGCAGGTTTACTGTATCCCTCGGACCTTCACATTGACGATGAAGCACAGAAATCGCATTGGAATTGAATAAAAATGGCACAAAGCCGACTTAAGTAGAAGAAGAGTGAATCTTCTCAGAGTTTGTGCTTTCAGCGGCTCCTGGGAGACCACTATTAGATTCCAATGCACCAGTTCAGGTTTACTGTATCCCTTGGACCGTCACATTGACGATGAAACACAGAAATCGCATCGGAATTGAATATAAAAGGCACAATGCCAACTTAAGTACAAGAAGAGTGAATCTTCTAAGAGTTTGTGGTTTGAGCGGCTCCTGGAATACCAGTATTAGATTCCGATGCACCAGTGCAGGTTTACTGTATCCCTTGGACCTTCACATTGACGATGAGACACAGAAATCGCATAGGAATTAAATATAAAAGACACAATGCCGACATAAGTACAAGAAGAAAGAATCTTCTAAGAGTTTGTGCTTTGAGCGGCTCCTGGGAGACCAGTATTAGATTCCGATGCACCAGTGCTCGTTTACTGTATCCCTTGGACCTTCACATTGGCGATGAAACACAGAAATCGCATCGGAATTGAATATAAAAGTCACAATGCCGACTTAAGAACAAGAAGAGTGAATCTTGTAAGAGTTTGTGCTTTGAGCGGCTCCTGGGAGACCAGTATTAGATTCCGATGCACCAGTGCAGGTTTACTGTATCCCTTGGACCTTCACATTGACGATGAAACACAGAAATCGCATCGGAATTGAATATAAAAGTCACAATGCCGACTTAAGAACAAGAAGAGTGAATCTTTTAAGAGTTTGTGGTTTGAGCGGCTCCTGGGAGACCAGTATTAGATTCCGATGCACCAGTGCAGGTTTACTGTATCCCTTGGACCTTCACATTGACGATGAAACAGAGAAATCGCATCGGAATTGAATATAAAAGGCACAATGCCGACTTAAGTACAAGAAGAGTGAATCTTGTAAGAGTTTGTGCTTTGAGCGGCTCCTGGGAGACCAGTATTAGATTCCGATGCACCAGTGCAGGTTTACTGTATCCCTTGGACCTTCACATTGACGATGAAACACAGAAATGGCATCGGAATTGAATATAAGAGGCACAATGCCGACATAAGTACAAGAAGAGTGGATCTTCTAAGAGTTTGTGCTTTGAGCGGCTCCTGGGAGACCACTATTAGATTCCAATGCACCAGTTCAGGTTTACTGTATCCCTTGGACGTTCACATTGACGATGAAACACAGAAATCGCATCGGAATTGAATATAAAAGGCACAATTGCGACTTAAGTACAAGAAGAGTGAATCTTCTATGAGTTTGTGCTTTGAGCGGCTCCTGGAAGACCAGTATTAGATTCCGATGCACCAGTGCAGGTTTACTGTATCCCTTGGACCTTGAAAATGACGATGAAACACAGAAATCGCATCGGAATTGCATATAAGAGGCACAATGCCGACTTAAGTACAAGAAGAGTGAATCTTCTAAGAGTTTGTGGTTTGAGCGGCTCCTGGGAGACCAGTATTAGATTCCGATGCACAAGTGCAGGTTTACTGTATCCCTCGGACCTTCACATTGACGATGAAACACAGAAATCGCATTGGAATTGAATAAAAATTGCACAATGCCGACTTAAGTAGAGGAAGAGTGAATCTTCTAAGAGTTTGTGCTTTGAGTAGCTCCTGGGAGACCACTATTAGATTCCAATGCACCAGTTCAGGTTTACTGTATCCCTTGGACCTTCACATTGAGGATGAAACACAGAAATCGCATCGGATTTGAATATAAAAGGCACGATGCCAACTTAAGTACAAGAAGAGTGAATCTTCTAAGAGTTTGTGCTTTCAGTGGCTCCTGGGAGACAAGTATTAGATTCCGATGCAACAGTGCAGGTTTACTGTATCCCTTGGACCTTCACATTGACGATGAAACACAGAAATCGCATCGGAATTGAATATAAAAGGCACAATGCCGACTTAAGTACAAGAAGAGTGAATCTTGTAAGAGTTTGTGCTTTGAGCGGATCCTGGGAGACCAGTATTAGATTCCGACGCACCACTGCACGTTTACTGTATCCCTTGTACCTTCACATTGACGATGAAACACAGAAATCGCATCGGAATTGAATATAAAACGCACAATGCCGACATAAGTACAAGGAGAGTGAATCTTATAAGAGTTTGTGCTTTGAGCGGCTCCTGGGAGACCAGTATTAGATTCCGATGCACCACTGCACGTTTACTTTATCCCTTGGACCTTCCCATTGACGATGAAACACAGAAATCGCATTGGAATTGAATAAAAATGGCACAAAGCCGACTTAAGTAGAAGAAGAGTGAATCTTTTAAGAGTTTGTGCTTTGAGCGGCTCCTGAAATACCAGTAATAGATTCCGATGCACCAGTGCAGGTTTTCTGTATCCCTTGGACCTTCACATTGACGATGAAACACAGAAATCACATTGGAATAGAGTATAAAGGGCAGAATGCCGACTTAAGTACAAGAAGAGTGAATCTTCTAAGAGTTTGTGCTGTGAGCGGCTCCTGGGAGACCAGTATTAGATTCCGATGCTCCAGTGCAGGTTTACTGTATTCCTTGGACCTTCACATTGACGATGAAACACAGAAATCGCATTGGAATTGAATATAAATGGCACAATTCCGACTTAAGTAGAAGAAGAGTGAATCTTCTAAGAGTTTGTGCTTTGAGCGGCTCCTGGGAGACCTGTATTGGATTCCGATGCTCCAGTGCAGGTTTACTGTATCCCTTGGACCTTCACATTGAAGATGAAACACAGAAATCGCATCGGAATTGAATATAAAAGGCACAATGCCGACTTAAGTACAAGAAGAGTGAATCTTCTAAGTGTTTGTGCTTTGAGCGGGTGCTGGGAGACAATTATTAGATTCCGATGCACCAGTGCAGGTTTACTGTATTCCTTGGACCTTCACATTGACGATGAAACACAAAAATCGCGCCGGAATTGAATATAAAAGGCACATTGCCGACTCAAGTATAAGAAGAGTGATTCTTCTATGAGTTTGTGCTTTGAGCGGCTCCTGGGAGACCAGTATTAGATTCCGATGCACCAGTGCAGGTTTACTGTATCCCTCGGACCTTCACATTGACGATGAAACACAGAAATCGCATTGGAATTGAATAAAAATGGCACAAAGCCGACGTAAGTAGAAGAAGAGTGAATCTTCTCAGAGTTTGTGCTTTGAGCGGCTCCTGGGAGACCACTATTAGATTCCAATGCACCAGTTCAGGTTTACTGTATCCCTTGGACCTTCACATTGACGATGAAACACAGAAATCGCATCGGAATTGAATATAAGAGTCACAATGCCAACTTAAGTACAACAAGAGTGAATCTTCTAAGAGTTTGTGGTTTGAGCGGCTCCTGGGAGACCAGTATTAGATTCCGATGCACCAGTGCAGGTTTACTGTATCCCTCGGACCTTCACATTGACGATGAAACACAGAAATCGCATTGGAATTGAATAAAAATGGCACAAAGCCGACTTAAGTTGAAGAAGAGTGAAACTTCTAAGAGTTTGTGCTTTGAGCGGCTCCTGGGAGACCGGTATTGGATTCCGATGCACCAGTGCAGGTTTACTGTATCCCTTGGACCTCCACATTGAGGATGAAACACAGAAATCGCATCGGAAGTGAATATAAAAGGCACAATGCCGACTTAAGTACAAGAAGAGTGAATCTTCCAAGAATTTGTGCTTTGAGCGGCTCCTGGGAGACCAGTGTTAGATTCCGATGCACCAGTGGAGGTTTACTGTATCCCTTGGACCTTCACATTGACGATGAAACACAGAAATCGCATTGGAATTGAATATAAAAAGCACAATACCAACTTAAGTACAAGAAGAGTGAATCTTCTAAGAATTTGTGCTTTGAGCGGCTCCTGGGAGACCAGTATTGGATTCCGGTGCACCAGTGCAGGTTTACTGTATCCCTTGGACCTTCACATTGACGATGAAACACAGAAATCACATTGGAATTGAATATAAAAGGCAGAATGCCGACTTAAGTACAAGAAGAGTGAATCTTCTAAGAGTTTGTGCTTTGAGCGGCTCCTGGGAGACCAGTATTAGATTCCGATGCACCAGTGCAGGTTTACTGTATCCCTTGGACCTTCACATTGACGATGAAACACAGAAATCGCATCGGAATCGAATATAAGAGGCACAATGCCGACATAAGTACAAGAGGAGTGAATCTTCTAAGAGTTTGTGCTTTGAGCGGCTCCTGGGAGACCAGTATTAGATTCCGATGCACCAGTGCAGGTTTACTGTATCCCTCGGACCTTCACATTGACGATGAAGCACAGAAATCGCATTGGAATTGAATAAAAATGGCACAAAGCCGACTTAAGTAGAAGAAGAGTGAATCTTCTCAGAGTTTGTGCTTTCAGCGGCTCCTGGGAGACCACTATTAGATTCCAATGCACCAGTTCAGGTTTACTGTATCCCTTGGACCGTCACATTGACGATGAAACACAGAAATCGCATCGGAATTGAATATAAAAGGCACAATGCCGATTAAGTACAGTAAGAGTGAATCTTCTAAGAGTTTGTGGTTTGAGCGGCTCCTGTGAGACTAGTATTAGATTCCGATGCACCAGTGCAGGTTTACTGTATCCCTTGGACCTTTACATTGACGATGAGACACAGAAATCGCATAGGAATTAAATATAAAAGACACAATGCCGACATAAGTACAAGAAGAAAGAATCTTCTAAGAGTTTGTGCTTTGAGCGGCTCCTGGGAGACCAGTATTAGATTCCGATGCACCAGTGCTCGTTTACTGTATCCCTTGGACCTTCACATTGGCGATGAAACACAGAAATCGCATCGGAATTGAATATAAAAGTCACAATGCCGACTTAAGAACAAGAAGAGTGAATCTTGTAAGAGTTTGTGCTTTGAGCGGCTCCTGGGAGACCAGTATTAGATTCCGATGCACCAGTGCAGGTTTACTGTATCCCTTGGACCTTCACATTGACGATGAAACACAGAAATCGCATCGGAATTGAATATAAAAGTCACAATGCCGACTTAAGAACAAGAAGAGTGAATCTTTTAAGAGTTTGTGGTTTGAGCGGCTCCTGGGAGACCAGTATTAGATTCCGATGCACCAGTGCAGGTTTACTGTATCCCTTGGACCTTCACATTGACGATGAAACAGAGAAATCGCATCGGAATTGAATATAAAAGGCACAATGCCGACTTAAGTACAAGAAGAGTGAATCTTGTAAGAGTTTGTGCTTTGAGCGGCTCCTGGGAGACCAGTATTAGATTCCGATGCACCAGTGCAGGTTTACTGTATCCCTTGGACCTTCACATTGACGATGAAACACAGAAATGGCATCGGAATTGAATATAAGAGGCACAATGCCGACATAAGTACAAGAAGAGTGGATCTTCTAAGAGTTTGTGCTTTGAGCGGCTCCTGGGAGACCACTATTAGATTCCAATGCACCAGTTCAGGTTTACTGTATCCCTTGGACGTTCACATTGACGATGAAACACAGAAATCGCATCGGAATTGAATATAAAAGGCACAATTGCGACTTAAGTACAAGAAGAGTGAATCTTCTATGAGTTTGTGCTTTGAGCGGCTCCTGGAAGACCAGTATTAGATTCCGATGCACCAGTGCAGGTTTACTGTATCCCTTGGACCTTCACAATGACGATGAAACACAGAAATCGCATCGGAATTGCATATAAGAGGCACAATGCCGACTTAAGTACAAGAAGAGTGAATCTTCTAAGAGTTTGTGGTTTGAGCGGCTCCTGGGAGACCAGTATTAGATTCCGATGCACAAGTGCAGGTTTACTGTATCCCTCGGACCTTCACATTGACGATGAAACACAGAAATCGCATTGGAATTGAATAAAAATGGCACAAAGCCGACTTAAGTAGAGGAAGAGTGAATCTTCTAAGAGTTTGTGCTTTGAGTAGCTCCTGGGAGACCACTATTAGATTCCAATGCACCAGTTCAGGTTTACTGTATCCCTTGGACCTTCACATTGAGGATGAAACACAGAAATCGCATCGGATTTGAATATAAAAGGCACGATGCCAACTTAAGTACAAGAAGAGTGAATCTTCTAAGAGTTTGTGCTTTCAGTGGCTCCTGGGAGACAAGTATTAGATTCCGATGCAACAGTGCAGGTTTACTGTATCCCTTGGACCTTCACATTGACGATGAAACACAGAAATCGCATCGGAATTGAATATAAAAGGCACAATGCCGACTTAAGTACAAGAAGAGTGAATCTTGTAAGAGTTTGTGCTTTGAGCGGATCCTGGGAGACCAGTATTAGATTCCGACGCACCACTGCACGTTTACTGTATCCCTTGTACCTTCACATTGACGATGAAAGACAGAAATCGCATCGGAATTGAATATAAAACGCACAATGCCGACATAAGTACAAGGAGAGTGAATCTTATAAGAGTTTGTGCTTTGAGCGGCTCCTGGGAGACCAGTATTAGATTCCGATGCACCACTGCACGTTTTTTTTATCCCTTGGACCTTCCCATTGACGATGAAACACAGAAATCGCATTGGAATTGAATAAAAATGGCACAAAGCCGACTTAAGTAGAAGAAGAGTGAATCTTTTAAGAGTTTGTGCTTTGAGCGGCTCCTGAAATACCAGTAATAGATTCCGATGCACCAGTGCAGGTTTACTGTATCCCTTGGACTTTCACATTGACGATGAAACACAGAAATCGCATCGGAATTGAATATAAGAGGCACAATGCCGACTTAAGTACAAGAAGAGTGAATCTTCTAAGAGTTTGTGCTTTGAGCGGCTCCTGGGAGACCAGTATTAGATTCCGATGCACCAGTGCAGGTTTACTGTATCCCTCGGACCTTCACATTGACGATGAAACACAGAAATCGAATTGGAATTGAATAAAAATGGCACAAAGCCGACTTAAGTTGAAGAAGAGTGAATCTTCTAAGAGTTTGTGCTTTGAGCGGCTCCTGGATTACCAGTATTAGATTTCGATGCACCAGTGCAGGTTTACTGTACCCCTTGGACCTTCACATTGAGGATGAAACACAGAAATCGCATCGGAAGTGAATATAAAAGGCACAATGCCGACTTAAGTACAAGAAGAGTGAATCTTCCAAGAGTTTGTGCTTTGAGCGGGTCCTGGGAGACCAGTGTTAGATTCCGATGCACTAGTGGAGGTTTACTGTATCCCTTGGACCTTCACATTGTCGATGAAACACAGAAATGGCATTGGAAATGAATATAAAAAGCACAATACCAACTTAAGTACAAGAAGAGTGAATCTTCTAAGAGTTTGTGCTGTGAGCGGCTCCTGGGAGACCAGTATTAGATTCCGATGCCCCAGTGCAGGTTTACTGTATCCCTTGGACCTTCACATTGACGATGAAACACAGAAATCGCATTGGAATTGAATATAAATGTCACAATTCCGACTTAAGTAGAAGAAGAGTGAATCTTCTAAGAGTTTGTGCTTTGAGCGGCTCCTGGGAGACCTGTATTGGATTCCGATGCACCAGTGCAGGTTTACTGTATCCCTTGGACCTTCACATTGAGGATGAAATACAGAAATCGCATCGGAATTGAATATAAAAGGCACAATGCCTACTTAAGTACATGAAGAGTGAATCTTCTAAGAGTTTGTGCTTTGAGCGGCTCCTGGGAGACCAGTATTAGATTCCGATGCACCAGTGCAGGTTTACTGTATCCCTTAGACCTACACATTGACGATGAAACACAGAAATCGCATCGGAATTGAATATAAAAGGCACAATGGCAACATAAGTACAAGAAGAGTGAATCTTCTGAGAGTTTGTGCTTTTGAGCGGCTCCTGGGAGACCAGTATTAGATTCCGATGCACCAGTGCAAGTTTACTGTATCCCTTGGACCTTCGCATTGACGAGCAAACACAGAAATCGCATCGGAATTGAATATAAAAGGCACAAGCCGACTTAAGTATTAGAAGAGTGAATCTTCTAAGAGTTTGTGCTTTGTGCGGCTCCTGGGAGACCAGTATTAGATTCAGATGCACCAGTGCAGGTTTACTGTATCCCTTGGACCTTCATATTGACGATGAAACACAGAAATCGCATCGGAATTGAATATAAAATGCACAATGGCGACTTAAGTACAAGAAGAGTGAATCTTCTAAGAGTTTGTGCTTTGAGCGGCTCCTGGGAGACCAGTATTAGATTCCGATGCACCAGTGCAGGTTTACTGTATCCCTTGGACCTTCACATTGACGATGAAACACAGAAATCACATTGGAATTGAGTATAAAAGGCAGAATGCCGACTTAAGTACAAGAAGAGTGAATCTTCTAAGAGTTTGTGCTGTGAGCGGCTCCTGGGAGACCAGTATTAGATTCCGATGCACCAGTGCAGGTTTACTGTATCCCTTGGACCTTCCCATTGACGATGAAACACAGAAATCGCATTGGAATTGAATATAAATGGCACAATTCCGACTTAAGTAGAAGAAGAGTGATCTTTCTAAGAGTTTGTGCTTTGAGCGGCTCCTGGGAGACTTGTATTGGATTCCGATGCACCAGTGCAGGTTTACTGTATCCCTTGGACCTTCACATTGAAGATGAAACACAGAAATCGCATCGGAATTGAATATAAAAGGCACAATGCCGACTTAAGTACAAGAAGAGTGAATCTTCTAAGTGTTTGTGCTTTGAGCGCGTGCTGGGAGACGGGAGACAATTATTAGATTCCGATGCACCAGTTCAGGTTTACTGTATCCCTTGGACCTTCACATTGAGGATGAAACACAGAAATCGCATCGGATTTGAATATAAAAGGCACGATGCCAACTTAAGTACAAGAAGAGTGAATCTTCTAAGAGTTTGTGCTTTCAGTGGCTCCTGGGAGACAAGTATTAGATTCCGATGCAACAGTGCAGGTTTACTGTATCCCTTGGACCTTCACATTGACGATGAAACACAGAAATCGCATCGGAATTGAATATAAAAGGCACAATGCCGACTTAAGTACAAGAAGAGTGAATCTTGTAAGAGTTTGTGCTTTGAGCGGATCCTGGGAGACCAGTATTAGATTCCGACGCACCACTGCACGTTTACTGTATCCCTTGTACCTTCACATTGACGATGAAAGACAGAAATCGCATCGGAATTGAATATAAAACGCACAATGCCGACATAAGTACAAGGAGAGTGAATCTTATAAGAGTTTGTGCTTTGAGCGGCTCCTGGGAGACCAGTATTAGATTCCGATGCACCACTGCACGTTTACTTTATCCCTTGGACCTTCCCATTGACGATGAAACACAGAAATCGCATTGGAATTGAATAAAAATGGCACAAAGCCGACTTAAGTAGAAGAAGAGTGAATCTTTTAAGAGTTTGTGCTTTGAGCGGCTCCTGAAATACCAGTAATAGATTCCGATGCACCAGTGCAGGTTTACTGTATCCCTTGGACCTTCACATTGACGATGAAACACAGAAATCGCATCGGAATTGAATATAAGAGGCACAATGCCGACTTAAGTACAAGAAGAGTGAATCTTCTAAGAGTTTGTGCTTTGAGCGGCTCCTGGGAGACCAGTATTAGATTCCGATGCACCAGTGCAGGTTTACTGTATCCCTCGGACCTTCACATTGACGATGAAACACAGAAATCGAATTGGAATTGAATAAAAATGGCACAAAGCCGACTTAAGTTGAAGAAGAGTGAATCTTCTAAGAGTTTGTGCTTTGAGCGGCTCCTGGATTACCAGTATTAGATTTCGATGCACCAGTGCAGGTTTACTGTACCCCTTGGACCTTCACATTGAGGATGAAACACAGAAATCGCATCGGAAGTGAATATAAAAGGCACAATGCCGACTTAAGTACAAGAAGAGTGAATCTTCCAAGAGTTTGTGCTTTGAGCGGGTCCTGGGAGACCAGTGTTAGATTCCGATGCACTAGTGGAGGTTTACTGTATCCCTTGGACCTTCACATTGACGATGAAACACAGAAATCGCATTGGAATTGAATAAAAATGGCACAATTCCGACTTAAGTAGAAGAAGAGTGAATCTTCTAAGAGTTTGTGCTTTGAGCGGCTCCTGGGAGACCTGTATTGGATTCCGATGCACCAGTGCAGGTTTACTGTATCCCTTGGACCTTCACATTGAGGATGAAATACAGAAATCGCATCGGAATTGAATATAAAAGGCACAATGCCTACTTAAGTACATGAAGAGTGAATCTTCTAAGAGTTTGTGCTTTGAGCGGCTCCTGGGAGACCAGGAATTAGATTCCGATGCACCAGTGCAGGTTTACTGTATCCCTTAGACCTACACATTGACGATGAAACACAGAAATCGCATCGGAATTGAATATAAAAGGCACAATGGCAACATAAGTACAAGAAGAGTGAATCTTCTGAGAGTTTGTGCTTTTGAGCGGCTCCTGGGAGACCAGTATTAGATTCCGATGCACCAGTGCAAGTTTACTGTATCCCTTGGACCTTCGCATTGACGAGCAAACACAGAAATCGCATCGGAATTGAATATAAAAGGCACAAGCCGACTTAAGTACTAGAAGAGTGAATCTTCTAAGAGTTTGTGCTTTGTGCGGCTCCTGGGAGACCAGTATTAGATTCAGATGCACCAGTGCAGGTTTACTGTATCCCTTGGACCTTCATATTGACGATGAAACACTGAAATCGCATCGGAATTGAATATAAAATGCACAATGGCGACTTAAGTACAAGAAGAGTGAATCTTCTAAGAGTTTGTGCTTTGAGCGGCTCCTGGGAGACCAGTATTAGATTCCGATGCACCAGTGCAGGTTTACTGTATCCCTTGGACCTTCACATTGACGATGAAACACAGAAATCACATTGGAATTGAGTATAAAAGGCAGAATGCCGACTTAAGTACAAGAAGAGTGAATCTTCTAAGAGTTTGTGCTGTGAGCGGCTCCTGGGAGACCAGTATTAGATTCCGATGCACCAGTGCAGGTTTACTGTATCCCTTGGACCTTCCCATTGACGATGAAACACAGAAATCGCATTGGAATTGAATATAAATGGCACAATTCCGACTTAAGTAGAAGAAGAGTGATCTTTCTAAGAGTTTGTGCTTTGAGCGGCTCCTGGGAGACTTGTATTGGATTCCGATGCACCAGTGCAGGTTTACTGTATCCCTTGGACCTTCACATTGAAGATGAAACACAGAAATCGCATCGGAATTGAATATAAAAGGCACGATGCCGACTTAAGTACAAGAAGAGTGAATCTTCTAAGTGTTTGTGCTTTGAGCGCGTGCTGGGAGACGGGAGACAATTATTAGATTCCGATGCACCAGTGCAGGTTTACTGTATCCCTTGGACCTTCACATTGACGATGAAACACAAAAATCGCATCGGAATTGAATATAAAAGTCACAATGCCGACTTAAGAACAAGAAGAGTGAATCTTTTAAGAGTTTGTGGTTTGAGCGGCTCCTGGGAGACCAGTATTAGATTCCGATGCACCAGTGCAGGTTTACTGTATCCCTTGGACCTTCACATTGAGGATGAAACACAGAAATCACATTGGAATTGAGTATAAAAGGCACAATGCCGACTTAAGTACAAAAAGAGTGAATCTTCTAAGAGTTTGTGGTTTGAGCGGCTCCTGGAAGACCAGTATTAGATTCCGATGCACCAGTGCAGGTTTACTGTATCCCTTGGACCTTCACATTGACGATGAAACACAGAAATCGCATCGGAATTGAATATAAGACGCACAATGCCGACTTAAGTACAAGAAGAGTGAATCTTCTAAGAGTTTGTGCTTTGAGCGGCTCCTGGGAGACCAGTATTAGATTCCGATGCACCAGTGCAGGTTTACTGTATCCCTTGGACCTTCACATTGACGATGAAACACAGAAATCGCATCGGAATTGAATATAAAAGGCACAATGCCGATTAAGTACAGGAAGAGTGAATCTTCTAAGAGTTTCTGCTTTGAGCGGCTCCTGGGAGACTAGTATTTGATTCCGATGCACCAGTGCAGGTTTACTGTATCCCTTGGACCTTTACATTGACGATGAGACACAGAAATCGCATATTAATTAAATATAAAAGACACAATGCCGACATAAGTACAAGAAGAAAGAATCTTCTAAGAGTTTGTGCTTTGAGCGGCTCCTGGGAGACCAGTATTAGATTCCGATGCACCAGTGCACGTTTACTGTATCCCTTGGACCTTCACATTGACGATGAAACACAGAAATCGCATCGGAATTGAATATAAAAGTCACAATGCCGACTTAAGAACAAGAAGAGTGAATCTTTTAAGAGTTTGTGGTTTGAGCGGCTCCTGGGAGACCAGTATTAGATTCCGATGCACCAGTGCAGTTTTACTGTATCCCTTGGACCTTCACATTGACGATGAAACACAGAAATCGCATCGGAATTGAATATAAGAGGCACAATGCCGACATAAGTACAAGAGGAGTGAATCTTCTAAGAGTTTGTGGTTTGAGCGGCTCCTGGGACACCAGTATTAGATTCCGATGCACCAGTGCAGGTTTACTGTATCCCTCGGACCTTCACATTGACGATGAAACACAGAAATCGCATTGGAATTGAATAAAAATGGCACAAAGCCGACGTAAGTAGAAGAAGAGTGAATCTTCTCAGAGTTTGTGCTTTGAGCGGCTCCTGGGAGACCACTATTAGATTCCAATGCACCAGTTCAGGTTTACTGTATCCCTTGGACCGTCACATTGACGATGAAACACAGAAATCGCATCGGAATTGAATATAAAAGGCACAATGCCAACTTAAGTACAAGAAGAGTGAATCTTCTAAGAGTTTGTGGTTTGAGCGGCTCTTGGAATACCAGTATTAGATTCCGATGCACCACTGCAGGTTTACTGTATCCCTTGGACCTTCACATTGACGATGAAACACAGAAATCGCATCGTAATTGAATATAAGAGGCACAATGCCAACTTAAGTACAAGAAGAGTGAATCTTCTAAGAGTTTGTGGTTTGAGCGGCTCCTGGGAGACCAGTATTGGATTCCGATGCACCACTGCAGGTTTACTGTATCCCTTGGACCTTTACATTGATGATGAGACACAGCAATCGCATCGGAATTAAATATTAAAGACACAATGCCGACAAAAGTTCAAGAAGAAAGAATCTTCTAAGAGTTTGTGCTTTGAGCGGCCCCTGGGAGACCAGTATTAGATTCCGATGCACCAGTGCAGGTTTACTGTATCCCTCGGACCTTCACATTGACGATGAAACACAGAAATCGCATTGGAATTGAATAAAAATGGCACAAAGCCGACGTAAGTAGAGGAAGAGTGAATCTTCTCAGAGTTTGTGCTTTGAGCGGCTCCTGGGAGACCAGTATTAGATTCCGATGCACCAGTGCAGGTTTACTGTATCCCTTGGACCTTCACATTGACGATGAAACACGGAAATCGCATCGGAATTGAATATAAAAGGCACAATGCCGACTTAAGTACAAGAAGAGTGAATCTTGTAAGAGTTAGTGCTTTGAGCGGCTCCTGGGAGACCAGTATTAGATTCCGATGCACCAGTGCAGGTTTACTGTATCCCTTGGACCTTCACATTGACGATGAAACACAGAAATCGCATCGGAATTGAATATAAGAGGCACAATGCCGACATAAGTACAAGAGGAGTGAATCTTCTAAGAGTTTGTGGTTTGAGCGGCTCCTGGGAGACCAGTATTAGATTCCGATGCACCAGTGCAGGTTTACTGTATCCCTCGGACCTTCACATTGACGATGAAACACAGAAATCGCATTGGAATTGAATAAAAATGGCACAAAGCCGACGTAAGTAGAAGAAGAGTGAATCTTCTCAGAGTTTGTGCTTTGAGCGGCTCCTGGGAGACCACTATTAGATTCCAATGCACCAGTTCAGGTTTACTGTATCCCTTGGACCGTCACATTGACGATGAAACACAAAAATCGCATCGGAATTGAATATAAAAGGCACAATGCCAACTTAAGTACAAGAAGAGTGAATCTTCTAAGAGTTTGTGGTTTGAGCAGCTCTTGGAATACCAGTATTAGATTCCGATGCACCAGTGCAGGTTTACTGTATCCCTCGGACCTTCACATTGACGATGAAACACAGACATCGCATTGGAATTGAATAAAAATGGCACAAAGCCGACTTAAGTTGAAGAAGAGTGAAACTTCTAAGAGTTTGTGCTTTGAGCGGCTCCTGGGAGAACAGTATTAGATTCCGATGCACCAGTGCAGGTTTACTGTATCCCTTAGACCTTCACATTGACGATGAGACACAGAAATCGCATATTAATTAAATATAAAAGACACAATGCCGACATAAGTACAAGAAGAAAGAATCTTCTAAGAGTTTGTGCTTTCAGCGGCTCCTGGGAGACCAGTATTAGATTCCGATGCACCAGTGCAGGATTACTGTATCGCTTGGACCTTCACATTGACGATGAAACACAAAAATCGCATCGGAATTGAATATAAAAGGCACATTGGCGACTCAAGTATAAGAAGAGTGATTCTTCTATGAGTTTGTGCTTTGAGCGGCTCCTGGGAGACCAGTATTAGATTCCGATGCACCAGTGCAGGTTAACTGTATCCCTTGGAACTTCTCATTGAGGATGAAACACAGAAATCGCATCGGAATTGAATATAAAAGGCACAATGCCGACTTAAGCACAAGAAGAGTGAATCTTGTAAGAGTTTGTGCTTTGAGCAGCTCCTGGGAGACCAGTATTAGATTCCGATGCACCAGTGCAGGTTTACTGTATCCCTCGGACCTTCACATTGACGATGAAACACAGAAATCGCATTGGAATTGAATAAAAATGGCACAAAGCCGACGTAAGTAGAAGAAGAGTGAATCTTCTCAGAGTTTGTGCTTTGAGCGGCTCCTGGGAGACCACTATTAGATTCCAATGCACCAGTTCAGGTTTACTGTATCCCTTGGACCGTCACATTGACGATGAAACACAGAAATCGCATCGGAATTGAATATAAAAGGCACAATGCCAACTTAAGTACAAGAAGAGTGAATCTTCTAAGAGTTTGTGGTTTGAGCGGCTCCTGGAATACCAGTATTAGATTCCGATGCACCAGTGCAGGATTACTGTATCGCTTGGACCTTCACATTGACGATGAAACACAGAAATCGCATCGGAATTGAATATAAGAGGCACAATGCCAACTTAAGTACAAGAAGAGTGAATCTTCTAAGAGTTTGTGGTTTGAGCGGCTCCTGGGAGACCAGTATTAGATTCCGATGTACCAGTGCAGGTTTACTGTATCCCTCGGACCTTCACATTGACGATGAAACACAGAAATCGCATTGGAATTGAATAAAAATGGCACAAAGCCGACTTAAGTTGAAGAAGAGTGAAACTTCTAAGAGTTTGTGCTTTGAGCGGCTCCTGCGAGACCGGTATTGGATTCCGATGCACCAGTGCAGGTTTACTGTATCCCTTGGACCTTCACATTGAGGATGAAACACAGAAATCGCATCGGAAGTGAATATAAAAGGCACAATGCCTACTTAAGTACATGAAGAATGAATCTTCTAAGAGTTTGTGCTTTGAGCGGCTCCTGGGAGACCTGTATTAGATTCCGATGCACCAGTGCAGGTTTACTGTATCCCTTAGACCTACACATTGACGATGAAACACAGAAATCGCATCGGAATTGAATATAAAATGCACAATGGCAACATAAGTACAAGAAGAGTGAATCTTCTGAGAGTTTGTGCTTTTGAGCGGCTCCTGGGAGACCAGTATTAGATTCCGATGCACCAGTGCAAGTTTACTGTATCCCTTGGACCTTCGCATTGACGATGAAACACAGAAATCGCATCTGAATTGAATATAAAAGGCACAAGCCGACTTAAGTACTAGAAGAGTGAATCTTCTAAGAGTTTGTGCTTTGAGCGGCTCCTGGGAGACCAGTATTAGATTCAGATGCACCAGTGCAGGTTTACTGTATCCCTTGGACCTTCACATTGACGATGAAACACAGAAATCGCATCGGAATTGAATATAAAATGCACAATGGCGACTTAAGTACAAGAAGAGTGAATCTTCTAAGAGTTTGTGCTTTGAGCGGCTCCTGGGAGACCAGTATTAGATTCCGATGCACCAGTGCAGGTTTACTGTATCCCTTGGACCTTCACATTGACGATGAAACACAGAAATCACATTGGAATTGAGTATAAAAGGCAGAATGCCGACTTAAGTACAAGAAGAGTGAATCTTCTAAGAGTTTGTGCTGTGAGCGGCTCCTGGGAGACCAGTATTAGATTCCGATGCACCAGTGCAGGTTTACTGTATTCCTTGGACCTTCACATTGACGATGAAACACAGAAATCGCATTGGAATTGAATATAAATGGCACAATGCCGACTTAAGTACAAGAAGAGTGAATCTTCTAAGTGTTTGTGCTTTCAGCGGGTGCTGGGAGACAATTATTAGATTCCGATGCACCAGTGCAGGTTTACTGTATTCCTTGGACCTTCACATTGACGATGAAACACAAAAATCGCATCGGAATTGAATATAAAAGGCACATTGCCGACTCAAGTATAAGAAGAGTGATTCTGCTATGAGTTTGTGCTTTGAGCGGCTCCTGGGACACCAGTATTAGATTCCGATGCACCAGTGCAGGTTTACTGTATCCCTCGGACCTTCACATTGACGATGAAACACAGAAATCGCATTGGAATTGAATAAAAAAGGCACAAAGCCGACGTAAGTAGAAGAAGAGTGAATCTTCTCAGAGTTTGTGCTTTGAGCGGCTCCTGGGAGACCACTATTAGATTCCAATGCACCAGTTCAGGTTTACTGTATCCCTTGGACCGTCACATTGACGATGAAACACAGAAATCGCATCGGAATTGAATATAAAAGGCACAATGCCAACTTAAGTACAAGAAGAGTGAATCTTCTAAGAGTTTGTGGTTTGAGCGGCTCCTGGAATACCAGTATTAGATTCCGATGCACCAGTGCAGGTTTACTGTATCCCTTGGACCTTTACATTGACGATGAAACACAGAAATCGCATCGGAATTGCATATAAGAGTCACAATGCCAATTTAAGTACAAGAAGAGTGAATCTTCTAAGAGTTTGTGGTTTGAGCGGCTCCTGGGAGACCAGTATTAGATTCCGATGCACCAGTGCAGGTTTACTGTATCCCTCGGACCTTCACATTGACGATGAAACACAGAAATCGCATTGGAATTGAATAAAAACGGCACAAAGCCGACTTAAGTTGAAGAAGAGTGAAACTTCTAAGAGTTTGTGCTTTGAGCGGCTCCTGGGAGACCGGTATTGGATTCCGATGCACCAGTGCAGGTTTACTGTATCCCTTGGACCTCCACATTGAGGATGAAACACAGAAATCGCATCGGAAGTGAATATAAAAGGCACAATGCCGACTTAAGTACAAGAAGAGTGAATCTTCCAAGAATTTGTGCTTTGAGCGGCTCCTGGAGGACCAGTGTTAGATTCCGATGCACCAGTGGAGGTTTACTGTATCCCTTGGACCTTCACATTGACGATGAAACACAGAAATCGCATTGGAATTGAATATAAATAGCACAATACCAACTTAAGTACAAGAAGAGTGAATCTTCTAAGAGTTTGTGCTTTGAGCGGCTCCTGGGAGACCAGTATTGGATTCCGGTGCACCAGTGCAGGTTTACTGTATCCCTTGGACCTTCACATTGACGATGAAACACAGAAATCACATTGGAATTGAATATAAAAGGCAGAATGCCGACTTAAGTACAAGAAGAGTGAATCTTCTAAGAGTTTGTGCTTTGAGCGGCTCCTGGGAGACCAGTATTAGATTCCGATGCACCAGTGCAGGTTTACTGTATCCCTTGGACCTTCACATTGACGATGAAACATAGAAATCGCATCGGAATCGAATATAAGAGGCACAATGCCGACATAAGTACAAGAGGAGTGAATCTTCTAAGAGTTTGTGCTTTGAGCGGCTCCTGGGAGACCAGTATTAGATTCCGATGCACCAGTGCAGGTTTACTGTATCCCTCGGACCTTCACATTGACGATGAAGCACAGAAATCGCATTGGAATTGAATAAAAATGGCACAAAGCCGACTTAAGTAGAAGAAGAGTGAATCTTCTCAGAGTTTGTGCTTTCAGCGGCTCCTGGGAGACCAGTATTAGATTGCGATGCACCAGTTCAGGTTTACTGTATCCCTTGGACCGTCACATTGACGATGAAACACAGAAATCGCATCGGAATTGAATATAAAAGGCACAATGCCAACTTAAGTACAAGAAGAGTGAATCTTCTAAGAGTTTGTGGTTTGAGCGGCTCCTGGAATACCAGTATTAGATTCCGATGCACCAGTGCAGGTTTACTGTATCCCTCGGACCTTCACATTGACGATGAAACACAGAAATCGCATTGGAATTGAATAAAAATGGCACAAAGCCGACTTAAGTTGAAGGAGAGTGAAACTTCTAAGAGTTTGTGCTTTGAGGGGCTCCTGGGAGACCGGTATTGGATTCCGATGCACCAGTGCAGGTTTACTGTATCCCTTGGACCTTCACATTGAGGATGAAACACAGAAATCGCATCGGAAGTGTATATAAAAGGCACAATGCCGACTTAAGTACAAGAAGAGTGAATCTTCCAAGAGTTTGTGCTTTGAGCGGCTCCTGGGAGACCAGTGTTAGATTCCGATGCACCAGTGGAGGTCTACTGTATCCCTTGGACCTTCACATTGACGATGAAACACAGAAATCGCATTGGAATTGAATATAAAAAGCACAATACCAACTTAAGTACAAGAAGAGTGAATCTTCTAAGAGTTTGTGCTTTGAGCGGCTACTGGAAGACCAGTATTGGATTCCGGTGCACCAGTGCAGGTTTACTGTATCCCTTGGACCTTCACATTGACGATGAAACACAGAAATCACATTGGAATTGAATATAAAAGGCAGAATGCCGACTTAAGTAGAAGAAGAGTGAATCTTCTAAGAGTTTGTGCTGTGAGCGGCTCCTGGGAGACCAGTTTTAGATTCCGATGCACCAGTGCAGGTTTACTGTATCCCTTGGACCTTCACATTGACGATGAAACACAGAAATCGCATTGGAATGGAATATAAATGGCACAATTCCGACTTAAGTAGAAGAAGAGTGAATCTTCTAAGAGTTTGTCCTTTGAGCGGCTCCTGGGAGACCTGTATTGGATTCCGATGCACCAGTGCAGGTTTACTGTATCCCTTGGACCTTCACATTGTGGATGAAACACAGAAATCGCATCGGAATTGAATATAAAAGGCACAATGCCGAGTTAAGTACAAGAAGAGTGAATCTTCTAAGAGTTTGTGCTTTGAGCGGCTCCTGGGAGACCAGTATTAGATTCCGATGCACCAGTGCACGTTTACTGTATCCCTTGGACCTTCACATTGACGATGAAACTCAGAAATCACATCGGAATTGAATATAAAAGGCACAATGCCTACTTAAGTACATGAAGAGTGAATCTTCTAAGAGTTTGTGCTTTGAGCGGGTGCTGGGAGACAATTATTAGATTCCGATGCACCAGTGCAGGTTTACTGTATTCCTTTGACCTTCACATTGAGGATGAAACACAGAAATCGCATCGAAATAGAATATAAAAGGCACAATGCCCACTTAAGTAGAAGAAGAGTGAATCTCCTAAGAGTTTATGCTTTAAGCGGCTCCTGGGAGACCAGTATTAGATTCCGATGCACCAGTGCAGGTTTACTGTATCCATTAGACCTTCACATTGACGATGAAACACAGAAATCGCATCGGAGTTGAATATAAAAGGCACAATGCCGACTTAAGTACAAGAAGAGTGAATCTTCTAAGAGTTTGTGGTTTGAGCGGCTCCTGGAAGACCAGTATTAGATTCCGATGCACCAGTTCAGGTTTACTGTATCCCTTGGACCTTCACATTGACGATGAAACACAGAAATCGCATCGGAATTGAATATAAGAGGCACAATGCCGACTTAAGTACAAGAATAGTGAATCTTCTAAGAGTTTATTCTTTGAGCGGCTCCTGGGAGACCAGTATTGGATTCCGATGCACCAGTGCAGGTTTACTGTATCCCTTGGACCTTCACATTGACGATGAAACACAGAAATCGCATCGGAATTGAATATAAAAGTCACAATGCCGATTAAGTACAGGAAGAGTGAATCTTCTAAGAGTTTGTGGTTTGAGCGGCTCCTGTGTGACTAGTATTAGATTCCGATGCACCAGTGCAGGTTTACTGTATCCCTTGGACCTTTACATTGACGATGAGACACAGAAATCGAATAGGAATTAAATATAAAAGACACAATGCCGACATAAGTACAAGAAGAAAGAATCTTCTAAGAGTTTGTGCTTTGAGCGGCTCCTGGGAGACCAGTATTAGATTCCGATGCACCAGTGCTCGTTTACTGTATCCCTTGGACCTTCACATTGGCGATGAAACACAGAAATCGCATCGGAATTGAATATAAAAGTCACAATGCCGACTTAAGAACAAGAAGAGTGAATCTTGTAAGAGTTTGTGCTTTGAGCGGCTCCTGGGAGACCAGTATTAGATTCCGATGCACCAGTGCAGGTTTACTGTATCCCTTGGACCTTCACATTGACGATGAAACACAGAAATCGCATCGGAATTGAATATAAAAGTCACAATGCCGACTTAAGAACAAGAAGAGTGAATCTTTTAAGAGTTTGTGGTTTGAGCGGCTCCTGGGAGACCAGTATTAGATTCCGATGCACCAGTGCAGGTTTACTGTATCCCTTGGACCTTCACATTGACGATGAAACAGAGAAATCGCATCGGAATTGAATATAAAAGGCACAATGCCGACTTAAGTACAAGAAGAGTGAATCTTGTAAGAGTTTGTGCTTTGAGCGGCTCCTGGGAGACCAGTATTAGATTCCGATGCACCAGTGCAGGTTTACTGTATCCCTTGGACGTTCACATTGACGATGAAACACAGAAATCGCATCGGAATTGAATATAAAAGGCACAATTGCGACTTAAGTACAAGAAGAGTGAATCTTCTATGAGTTTGTGCTTTGAGCGGCTCCTGGAAGACCAGTATTAGATTCCGATGCACCAGTGCAGGTTTACTGTATCCCTTGGACCTTCACAATGACGATGAAACACAGAAATCGCATCGGAATTGCATATAAGAGGCACAATGCCGACTTAAGTACAAGAAGAGTGAATCTTCTAAGAGTTTGTGGTTTGAGCGGCTCCTGGGAGACCAGTATTAGATTCCGATGCACAAGTGCAGGTTTACTGTATCCCTCGGACCTTCACATTGACGATGAAACACAGAAATCGCATTGGAATTGAATAAAAATGGCACAAAGCCGACTTAAGTAGAGGAAGAGTGAATCTTCTAAGAGTTTGTGCTTTGAGTAGCTCCTGGGAGACCACTATTAGATTCCAATGCACCAGTTCAGGTTTACTGTATCCCTTGGACCTTCACATTGAGGATGAAACACAGAAATCGCATCGGATTTGAATATAAAAGGCACGATGCCAACTTAAGTACAAGAAGAGTGAATCTTCTAAGAGTTTGTGGTTTGAGTGGCTCCTGGAATACCAGTATTAGATTCCGATGCACCAGTGCAGGTTTACTGTATCCCTTGGACCTTCACATTGACGATGAAAGACAGAAATCGCATCGGAATTGAATATAAGAGGCACAATGCCAACTTAAGTACAAGAAGAGTGAATCTTCTAAGAGTTTGTGGTTTGAGCGGCACCTGGGAGACCAGTATTAGATTCCGGTGCACCAGTGCAGGTTTACTGTATCCCTTGGACCTTCACATTGACGATGAAACACAGAAATCGCATCGGATTTGAATATAAAAGGCACAATGCCGACTTAAGTACAAGAAGAGTGAATCTTCTAAGAGTTTGTGCTTTCAGTGGCTCCTGGGAGACAAGTATTAGATTCCGATGCAACAGTGCAGGTTTACTGTATCCCTTGGACCTTCACATTGACGATGAAACACAGAAATCGCATCGGAATTGAATATAAAAGGCACAATGCCGACTTAAGTACAAGAAGAGTGAATCTTGTAAGAGTTTGTGCTTTGAGCGGCTCCTGGGAGACCAGTATAAGATTCCGACGCACCACTGCACGTTTACTGTATCCCTTGTACCTTCACATTGACGATGAAAGACAGAAATCGCATCGGAATTGAATATAAAACGCACAATGCCGACATAAGTACAAGGAGAATGAATCTTATAAGAGTTTGTGCTTTGAGCGGCTCCTGGGAGACCAGTATTAGATTCCGATGCACCACTGCACGTTTACTTTATCCCTTGGACCTTCCCATTGACGATGAAACACAGAAATCGCATTGGAATTGATTAAAAATGGCACAAAGCCGACTTAAGTAGAAGAAGAGTGAATCTTTTAAGAGTTTGTGCTTTGAGCGGCTCCTGAAATACCAGTAATAGATTCCGATGCACCAGTGCAGGTTTACTGTATCCCTTGGACCTTCACATTGACGATGAAACACAGAAATCGCATCGGAATTGAATATAAGAGGCACAATGCCGACTTAAGTACAAGAAGAGTGAATCTTCTAAGAGTTTGTGCTTTGAGCGGCTCCTGGGAGACCAGTATTAGATTCCGATGCACCAGTGCAGGTTTACTGTATCCCTCGGACCTTCACATTGACGATGAAACACAGAAATCGAATTGGAATTGAATAAAAATGGCACAAAGCCGACTTAAGTTGAAGAAGAGTGAATCTTCTAGGAGTTTGTGCTTTGAGCGGCTCCTGGATTACCAGTATTAGATTTCGATGCACCAGTGCAGGTTTACTGTACCCCTTGGACCTTCACATTGAGGATGAAACACAGAAATCGCATCGGAAGTGAATATAAAAGGCACAATGCCGACTTAAGTACAAGAAGAGTGAATCTTCCAAGAGTTTGTGCTTTGAGCGGCTCCTGGGAGACCAGTGTTAGATTCCGATGCACTAGTGGAGGTTTACTGTATCCCTTGGACCTTCACATTGACGATGAAACACAGAAATCGCATCGGAATTGAATATAAGAGGCACAATGCCGACTTAAGTACAAGAAGAGTGAATCTTCTAAGAGTTTGTGCTGTGAGCGGCTCCTCGGAGACCAGTATTAGATTCCGATGCACCAGTGCAGGTTTACTGTATCCCTTGGACCTTCACATTGACGATGAAACACAGAAATCGCATCGGAATTAAATGTGAAAGACACAATGCCGACATAAGTACAAGAAAAAAGAATCTTCTAAGAGTTTGTGCTTTGAGCGGCTCCTGGGAGACCAGTATTAGATTCCGATGCACCAGTGCAGGTTTACTGTATCCCTTGGACCTTCACATTGACGATGAAACTCAGAAATCGCATCGGAATTGAATATAAAAGGCACAATGCCTACTTAAGTACATGAAGAGTGAATCTTCTAAGAGTTTGTGCTTTGAGCGGGTGCTGGGAGACAATTATTAGATTCCGATGCACCAGTGCAGGTTTACTGTATCCCTTGGACCTTCACATTGACGATGAAACACAGAAATCGCATCGGAATTGAATATAAAAGTCACAATGCCGACTTAAGAACAAGAAGAGTGAATCTTTTAAGAGTTTGTGGTTTGAGCGGCTCCTGGGAGACCAGTATTAGATTCCGATGCACCAGTGCAGGTTTACTGTATCCCTTGGACCTTCACATTGACGATGAAACACAGAAATCGCATCGGAATTGAATATAAAAGGCACAATGCCGACTTAAGTACAAGAAGAGTGAATCTTGTAAGAGTTTGTGCTTTGAGCGGCTCCTGGGAGACCAGTATTAGATTCCGATGCACCAGTGCAGGTTTACTGTATCCCTTGGACCTTCACATTGACGATGAAACACAGAAATCGCATCGGAATTGAATATAAGAGGCACAATGCCGACATAAGTACAAGAAGAGTGAATCTTCTAAGAGTTTGTGCTTTGAGCGGCTCCTGGGAGACCACTATTAGATTCCAATGCACCAGTTCAGGTTTACTGTATCCCTTGGACCTTCACATTAACGATGAAACACAGAAATCGCATCGGAATTGAATATAAAAGGCACAATGCCGACTTAAGTACAAGAAGAGTGAATCTTCTAAGAGTTTGTGGTTTGAGCGGCTCCTGGGAGACCAGTATTAGATTCCGATGCACCAGTGCAGGTTTACTGTATCCCTCGGAACTTCACATTGACGATGAAACACAGAAATCGCATTGGAATTGAATATAAATGGCACAATTCCGACTTAAGTAGAAGAAGAGTGAATCTTCTAAGAGTTTGTGCTTTGAGCGGCTCCTGGGAGACCTGTATTGGATTACGATGCACCAGTGCAGGTTTACTGTATCCCTTGGACCTTCACATTGAGGATGAAACACAGAAATCGCATCGGAATTGAATATAAAAGGCACAATGCCGACTTAAGTACAAGAAGAGTGAATCTTCTAAGAGTTTGTGCTTTGAGCGGCTCCTGGGAGACCAGTATTAGATTCCGATGCACCAGTGCAGGTTTACTGTATCCCTTGGACCTTCACATTGACGATGAAACTCAGAAATCGCATTGAAATTGAATATAAAAGGCACAATGCCTACTTAAGTACATGAAGAGTGAATCTTCTAAGAGTTTGTGCTTTGAGCGGGTGCTGGGAGACAATTATTAGATTCCGATGTACCAGTGCAGGTTAACTGTATCCCTTGGACCTTCACATTGAGGATGAAACACAGAAATCGCATCGGAATTGAATATAAAAGGCACAATGCCCACTTAAGTGGAAGAAGAGTGAATCTTCTAAGAGTTTGTGCTTTGAGCGGCTCCTGGGAGACCAGTATTAGATTCCGATGCACCAGTGCAGGTTTACTGTATCCCTTAGACCTTCACATTGACGATGAAACACAGAAATCGCATCGGAATTGAATATAAAAGGCACAATGCCGACTTAAGTACAAGAAGAGTGAATCTTCTAAGAGTTTGTGGTTTGAGCGGCTCCTGGAAGACCAGTATTAGATTCCGATGCACCAGTGCAGGTTTACTGTATCCCTTGGACCTTCACATTGACGATGAAACACAGAAATCGCATCGGAATTGAATATAAGAGGCACAATGCCGACCTAAGTACAAGAAGAGTGAATCTTCTAAGAGTTTGTGCTTTGAGCGGCTCCTGGGAGACCAGTATTTGATTCCGATGCACCAGTGCAGGTTTACTGTATCTCTTGGACCTTCACATTGACGATGAAACACAGAAATCGCATCGGAATTGAATATAAAAGGCCCAATGACGATTAAGTACAGGAAGAGTGAATCTTCTAAGAGTTTGTGGTTTGAGCGGCTCCTGGGAGACTAGTATTTGATTCCGATGCACCAGTGCACGTTTACTGTATCCCTGGGACCTTTACATTGACGATGAGACACAGAAATCGCATAGGAATTAAACATAAAAGACACGATGCCGACATAAGTACAAGAAGAAAGAATCTTCTAAGAGTTTGTGCTTTGAGCGGCTCCTGGGAGACCAGTATTAGATTCCGATGCACCAGTGCACGTTTACTGTATCCCTTGGACCTTCACATTGGCGATGAAACACAGAAATCGCATCGGAATTGAATATAAAAGTCACAATGCCGACTTAAGAACAAGAAGAGTGAATCTTGTAAGAGTTTGTGCTTTGAGCGGCTCCTGGGAGACCAGTATTAGATTCCGATGCACCAGTGCAGGTTTACTGTATCCCTTGGACCTTCACATTGACGATGAAACACAGAAATCGCATCGGAATTGAATATAAGAGGCACAATGCCGACATAAGTACAAGAAGAGTGAATCTTCTAAGAGTTTGTGCTTTGAGCGGCTCCTGGGAGACCACTATTAGATTCCATAGCACCAGTTCAGGTTTACTGTATCCCTTGGACCTTCACATTGACGATGAAACACAGAAATCGCATCGGAATTGAATATAAAAGGCACAATGCCGATTTAAGTACAAGAAGAGTGAATCTTCTAAGAGTTTGTGTATTGAGCGGCTCCTTGGAGACCAGTATTAGATTCCGATGCACCAGTGCAGGTTTACTGTATCCCTCGGACCTTCACATTGACGATGAAACACAGAAATCGCATTGGAATTGAATAAAAATGGCACAAAGCCGACTTAAGTAGAAGAAGAGTGAATCTTCTAAGAGTTTGTGCTTTGAGCTCCTCCTGGGAGACCACTATTAGATTCCAATGCACCAGTTCAGGTTTACTGTATCCCTTGGACCTTACATTGACGATGAAACACAGAAATCGCATCGGAATTGAATATAAAAGGCACAATGCCAACTTAAGTACAAGAAGTGTGAATCTTCTAAGAGTTTGTGGTTTGAGTGGCTCCTGGAATACCAGTATTAGATTCCGATGCACCAGTGCAGGTTTACTGTATCCCTTGGACCTTCACATTGACGATGAAACACAGAAATCGCATCGGAATTGAATATAAGAGGCACAATGCCAACTTAAGTACAAGAAGAGTGAATCTTCTAAGAGTCTGTGGTTTGAGCGACTCCTGGGAGACCAGTATTAGATTCCCATGCACCAGTGCAGGTTTACTGTATCCCTCGGACCTTCACATTGACGATGAAACACAGAAATCGCATTGGAATTGAATAAAAATGGCACAAAGCCAACTTAAGTTGAAGAAGAATGAATCTTCTAAGAGTTTGTGCTTTGAGCGGCTCCTGGGAGACCGGTATTGGATTCCGATGCACCAGTGCAGGTTTACTGTATCCCTTGGACCTTCACATTTAGGATGAAACACAGAAATCGCATCGGAAGTGAATATAAAAGGCACAATGCCGACTTAAGTACAAGAAGAGTGACTCTTCCAAGAATTTGTGCTTTGAGCGGCTCCTGGGAGACCAGTGTTAGATTCCGATGCACCAGTGGAGGTTTACTGTATCCCTTGGACCTTCACATTGACGATGAAACACAGAAATCGCATTAGAATTGAATATAAAAAGCACAATACCAACTTAAGTACAAGAAGAGTGAATCTTCTAAGAGTTTGTGTTTTGAGCGGCTCCTGGGAGACCAGTATTGGATTCCGGTGCACCAGTGCAGGTTTACTGTATCCCTTGGACCTTCACATTGACGATGAAACACAGGAATCGCATCGGATTTGAATATAAAAGGCACAATGCCGACATAAGAACAAGAAGAGTGAATCTTCTAAGAGTTTGTGCTTTCAGTGGCTCCTGGGAGACAAGTATTAGATTCCGATGCAACAGTGCAGGTTTACTGTATCCCTTGGACCTTCACATTGACGATGAAACACAGAAATCGCATCGGAATTGAATATAAAAGGCACAATGCCGACTTAAGTACAAGAAGAGTGAATCTTCTAAGAGTTTGTGCTTTGAGCGGCTCCTGGGAAACCAGTATTAGATTCCGATGCACCACTGCAGGTTTACTGTATCCCTTGTACGTTCACATTGACGATGAAAGACAGAAATCGCATCGGAATTGAATATAAAACGCACAATGCCGACTTAAGTACAAGAAGAGTGAATCTTATAAGAGTTTGTGCTTTGAGCGGCTCCTGGGAGACCAGTATTAGATTCCGATGCACCAGTGCACTTTTACTGTATCCCTTGGACCTTCACATTAACGATGAAAAACAGAAATCGCATCGGAATTGAATATAAAAGGCACAATGCCGACTTAAGTACAAGAAGAGTGAGTCTTCTAACAGTTCGTGCTTTGAGCGGCTCCTGGGAGACCAGTATTAGATTGCGATGCACCAGTGCAGGTTTACTGTATCCCTTGGACCTTCACATTGACGATGAAACACAGAAATCGCTTCGGAATTGGGTATAAAAGGCACAATGCCTACTTAAGTACAAGAAGAGTGAATCTTCCAAGAGTTTGTGGGTTGAGCGGCTCCTGGGAGACCAGTGTTAGATTCCAATGCACCAGTGGAGGGTTACTGTATCCCTTGGACCTTCACATTGACGATGAAACATAGAAATCGCGTCGGAATTGAATATAAAAGGCACAATCCCGACTTAAGTGCAAGAAGAGTGAATCTTATAAGAGTTTGTGCTTCGAGCGGCTCCTGGGAGACCAGTATTAGATTCCGATGCACCAGTGCAGGTTTACTTTATCCCTTGGACCTTCCAATTAACGATGAAACTCAGAAATCGCATCGGAATTGAATAAAAATGGCACAAAGCCGACTTAAGTAGAAGAAGAGTGAATCTTCTAAGAGTTTGTGGTTTGAGCGGCTCCTGGAATACCAGTATTAGATTCCGATGCACCAGTGCAGGTTTACTGTATCCCTTGGACTTTCACATTGACGATGAAACACAGAAATCGCATCGGAATTGGATATAAGAGGCACAATGCCGACTTAAGTACAAGAAGAGTGAATCTTCTAAGAGTTTGTGCTTCGAGCGGCTCCTGGGAGACCGGTATTGGATTCCGATGCACCAGTGCAGGTTTACTGTATCCCTTGGACCTTCACATTGAGGATGAAACACAGAAATCGCATCGGAAGTGATTATAAAAGGCACAATGCCGACTTAAGTACAAGAAGAGTGAATCTTCCAAGATTTTGTGCTTTGAGCGGCTCCTGGGAGACCAGTGTTAGATTCCGATGCACCAGTGGAGGTTTACTGTATCCCTTGGACCTTCACATTGACGATGAAACACAGAAATCGCATTGGAATTGATAATAAAAAGCACAATACCAACTTAAGTACAAGAAGAGTGAATCTTCTAAGAGTTTGTGTTTTGAGCGGCTCCTGGGAGACCAGTATTGGATTCCGGTGCACCAGTGCAGGTTTACTGTATCCCTTGGACCTTCACATTGACGATGAAACACAGGAATCGCATCGGATTTGAATATAAAAGGCACAATGCCGACATAAGAACAAGAAGAGTGAATATTCTAAGAGTTTGTGCTTTCAGTGGCTCCTGGGAGACAAGTATTAGATTCCGATGCAACAGTGCAGGTTTACTGTATCCCTTGGACCTTCACATTGACGATGAAACACAGAAATCGCATCGGAAGTGAATATAAAAGGCACAATGCCGACTTAAGTACAAGAAGAGTGAATCTTCTAAGAGTTTGTGCTTTGAGCATCTCCTGGGAAACCAGTATTAGATTCCGATGCACCACTGCAGGTTTACTGTATCCCTTGTACGTTCACATTGACGATGAAAGACAGAAATCGCATCGGAATTGAATATAAAACGCACAATGCCGACTTAAGTACAAGAAGAGTGAATCTTATAAGAGTTTGTGCTTTGAGCGGCTCCTGGGAGACCAGTATTAGATTCCGATGCACCAGTGCAGGTTTACTTTATCCCTTGGACCTTCCCATTAACGATGAAACGCAGAAATCGCATCGGAATTGAATAAAAATGGCACAAAGCCGACTTAAGTAGAAGAAGAGTGAATCTTCTAAGAGTTTGTGCTTTGAGCGGCTCCTGGAATACCAGTATTAGATTCCGATGCACCAGTGCAGGTTTACTGTATCCCTTGGACCTTCACATTGACGATGAAACACAGAAATCGCATCGGAATTGGATATATGAGGCACAATGCCGACTTAAGTACAAGAAGAGTGAATCTTCTAAGAGTTTGTGGTTTGAGCGGCTTCTGGGAGACCAGTATTAGATTCCGATGCACCAGTGCAGGTTTACTGTATCCCTCGGACCTTCACATTGACGATGAAACACAGAAATCGAATTGGAATTGAATAAAAATGGCACAAAGCCGACTTAAGTTGAAGAAGAGTGAATCTTCTAAGAGTTTGTGCTTTGAGCGGCTCCTGGGAGACCGGTATTGGATTCCGATGCACCAGTGCTGGTTTACTGTATCCCTTGGACCTTCACATTGACGATGAAACATAGAAATCGCGTCGGAATGAATATAAAAGGCACAATGCCGACTTAAGTGCAAGAAGAGTGAATCTTATAAGAGTTTGTGCTTCGAGCGGCTCCTGGGAGACCAGTATTAGATTCCGATGCACCAGTGCAGGTTTACTTTATCCCTTGGACCTTCCCATTGACGATGAAACACAGAAATCGCATCGGAATTGAATAAAAATGGCACATAGCCGACTTAAGTTGAAGAAGAGTGAATCTTCTAAGAGTTTGTGCTTTGAGCGGCTCCTGGAATACCAGTATTAGATTCCGATGCACCAGTGCAGGTTTACTGTATCCCTTGGAGCTTCACATTGACGATGAAACACAGAAATCACATTGGAATTGAATATAAAAGGCAGAATGCCGACTTAAGTACAAGAAGAGTGAATCTTCTAAGAGTTTGTGCTGTGAGCGGCTCCTGGGAGACCAGTACTAGATTCCGATGCACCAGTGCAGGTTTACTGTATCCCTTGGACCTTCACATTGACGATGAAACACAGAAATCGCATTGGAATTGAATATAAATGGCACAATTCCGACTTAAGTAGAAGAAGAGTGAATCATCTAAGAGTTTGTGCTTTGAGCGGCTCCTGGGAGACCTGTATTGGATTCCGATGCACCAGTGCAGGTTTACTGTATGCCTTGGACCTTCACATTGAGGATGAAACACAGAAATCGCATCGGAATTGAATATAAAAGGCACAATGCCGACTTAAGTACAAGAAGAGTGAATCTTCTAAGAGTTTGTGCTTTGAGCGGCTCCTGGGAGACCAGTATTAGATTATGATGCACCAGTGCAGGTTAACTGTATCCCTTGGACCTTCACATTGAGGATGAAACACAGAAATCGCATCGGAATTGAATATAAAAGGCACAATGCCGACTTAAGTAGAAGAAGAGTGAATATTCTAAGAGTTTGTGCTTTGAGCGGCTCCTGGGAGACCAGTATTAGATTCCGATGCACCAGCGCAGGTTTACTGTATCCCTTAGACCTTCACATTGACGATGAAACACAGAAATCGCATCGGAATTGAATATAAAAGGCACAATGCCGACATAAGTACAAGAAGAGTGAATCTTCTGAGAGTTTGTGCTTTTGAGCGGCTCCTGGGAGACCAGTATTAGACTCCGATGCACCAGTGCAGGTTTACTGTATCCCTTGGACCTTCGCATTGACGATGAAACACAGAAATCGCATCGGAATTGAATAAAAATGGCACAAAGCCGACTTAAGTTGAAGAAGAGTGAATCTTCTAAGAGTTTGTGGTTTGAGCGGCTCCTGGGAGACCGGTATTGGATTCCGATGCACCAGTGCAGGTTTACTGTATCCCTTGGACCTTCACATTGAGGATGAAACACAGAAATCGCATCGGAAGTGAATATAAAAGGCACAATGCCGAGTTAAGTACAAGAAGAGTGAATCTTACAAGAGTTTGTGCTTTGAGCGGCTCCTGGGAGACCAGTGATAGATTCCGATGCACCAGTGGAGGTTTACTGTATCCCTTGGACCTTCACATTGACGATGAAACACAGAAATCGCATTGGAATTGAATATAAAAAGCACAATACCAACTTAAGTACAAGAAGAGTGAATCTTCTAAGAGTTTGTGCTTTGAGCGGCACCTGGGAGACCAGTATTGGATTCCGATCCACCAGTGCAGGTTTACTGTATCCCTTGGACCTTCACATTGACGATGAATCACAGAAATCGCATCGGAATTGAATATATAAGGCACAATGCCGACTTAAGTACAAGAAGAGTGAATCTTCTAAGAGTTTCTGCTTTGAGCGGCTCCTGGAAGACCAGTATTAGATTCCGATGCACCAGTGCAGGTTTACTGTATCCCTTGGACCTTCACATTGACGATGAAACACAGAAATCGCTTCGGAATTGAATATAAGAGGCACAATGCCGACTTAAGTACAAGAAGAGTGAATCTTCTAAGAGTTTGTGATTTGAGCGGCTCCTGGGAGACCAGTATTAGATTGCGATGCACCAGTGCAGGTTTACTGTATCCCTTGGACCTTCACATTGACGATGAAACACAGAAATCGCTTCGGAATTGGGTATAAAAGGCACAATGCCTACTTAAGTACAAGAAGAGTGAATCTTCCAAGAGTTTGTGGTTTGAGCGGCTCCTGGGAGACCAGTGTTAGATTCCAATGCACCAGTGGAGGGTTACTGTATCCCTTGGACCTTCACATTGACGATGAAACATAGAAATCGCGTCGGAATTGAATATAAAAGGCACAATGCCGACTTAAGTGCAAGAAGAGTGAATCTTAGAAGAGTTTGTGCTTCGAGCGGCTCCTGGGAGACCAGTATTGGATTCCGATGCACCAGTGCAGGTTTACTTTATCCCTTGGACCTTCCCATTGACGATGAAACACAGAAATCGCATCGGAATTGAATAAAAATGGCACAAAGCCCACTTAAGTAGAAGAAGAGTGAATCTTCTAAGAGTTTGTGCTTTGAGCGGCTCCTGGAATACCAGTATTAGATTCCGATGCACCAGTGCAGGTTTACTGTATCCCTTGGACCTTCACATTGACGATGAAACACAGAAATCGCATCGGAATGGAATATAAGAGGCACAATGCCGACTTAAGTACAAGAAGAGTGAATCTTCTAAGAGTTTGTGGTTTGAGCGGCTCCTGGGAGACCAGTATTAGATTCCGATTCACCAGTGCAGGTTTACTGTATCCCTCGGACCTTCACATTGACGATGAAACACAGAAATCGAATTGGAATTGAATAAAAATGGCACAAAGCCGACTTAAGTTGAAGAAGAGTGAATCTTCTAAGAGTTTGTGCTTTGAGCGGCTCCTGGGAGACCGGTATTGGATTCCGATGCACCAGTGCAGTTTTACTGTATCCCTTGGACCTTCACATTGAGGATGAAACACAGAAATCGCATCGGAAGTGAATATAAAAGGCAGAATGCCGACTTAAGTACAAGAAGAGTGAATCTTCTAAGAGTTTCTGCTTTGAGCGGCTCCTGAAAGACCAGTATTAGATTCCGATGCACCAGTGCTGGTTTACTGTATCCCTTGGACCTTCACATTGACGATGAAACACAGAAATCGCTTCGGAATTGAATATAAGAGGCACAATGCCGACTTAAGTACAAGAAGAGTGAATCTTCTAAGAGTTTGTGATTTGAGCGGCTCCTGGGAGACCAGTAATAGATTGCGATGCACCAGTGCAGGTTTACTGTATCCCTTGGACCTTCACATTGACGATGAAACACAGAAATCGCTTCGGAATTGGGTATAAAAGGCACAATGCCTACTTAAGTACAAGAAGAGTGAATCTTCCAAGAGTTTGTGGTTTGAGCGGCTCCTGGGAGACCAGTGTTAGATTCCAATGCACCAGTGGAGGGTTACTGTATCCCTTGGACCTTCACATTGACGATGAACCATAGAAATCGCGTCGGAATTGAATATAAAAGGCACAATGCCGACTTAAGTGCAAGAAGAGTGAATCTTATAAGAGTTTGTTGTTCGAGCGGCTCCTGGGAGACCAGTATTAGATTCCGATGCACCAGTGCAGGTTTACTTTATCCCTTGGACCTTCCCATTGACGATGAAACACAGAAATCGCATCGGAATTGAATAAAAATGGCACAAAGCCCACTTAAGTAGAAGAAGAGTGAATCTTCTAAGAGTTTGTGCTTTGAGCGGCTCCTGGAATACCAGTATTAGATTCCGATGCACCAGTGCAGGTTTACTGTATCCCTTGGACCTTCACATTGAGGATGAAACACAGAAATCGCATCGGAAGTGAATATAAAAGGCACAATGCCGACTTAAGTACAAGAAGAGTGAATCTTCCAAGAGTTTGTGCTTTGAGCGGCTCCTGGGAGACCAGTGTTAGATTCCGATGCACCAGTGGAGGTTTACTGTATCCCTTGGAACTTCACATTGACGATGAAACACAGAAATCGCATTGGAATTGAATATAAAAAGCACAATACCAACTTAAGTACAAGAAGAGTGAATCTTCTAAGAGTTTGTGCTTTGAGCGGCTCCTGGGAGACCAGTATTGGATTCCGGTGCACCAGTGCAGGTTTACAGTATCCCTTGGACCTTCACATTGACGATGAAACACAGAAATCGCATCGGAATTGAATATATAAGGCACAATGCCGACTTAAGTACAAGAAGAGTGAATCTTCTAAGAGTTTCTGCTTTGAGCGGCTCCTGGATGACCAGTATTAGATTCCGATGCACTAGTGCAGGTTTACTGTATCCCTTGGACCTTCTCATTGACGATGAAACACAGAAATCGCATCGGAATTGAATATAAGAGGCACAATGCCGACTTAAGTACAAGAAGAGTGAATCTTCTAAGAGTTTGTGGTTTGAGCTGCTCCTGGGAGACCAATATTAGATTCAGATGCACCAGTGGAGGTTTACTGTATCCCTTGGACCTTCACATTGACGATGAAACACAGAAATCGCATCGGAATTGAATATAAAAATCACAATGCCGACTTAAGTACAAGAAGAGTGAATCTTCTAAGAGTTTGTGCTTTGAGCGGCTCCTGGGAGACCAGTATTAGATTCCGATGCACCAGTGCAGGTTTACTGTATCCCTTGGACCTTCACATTGACGATGAAACACAGAAATCACATTGGAATTGAATATAAAAGGCAGAATGCCGACTTAAGTACAAGAAGAGTGAATCTTCTAAGAGTTTGTGCTGTGAGCGGCTCCTGGGAGACCAATACTAGATTCCGATGCACCAGTGCAGGTTTACTGTATCCCTTGGACCTTCACATTGACGATGAAACACAGAAATCGCATTGGAATTGAATATAAATGGCACAATTCCGACTTAAGTAGAAGAAGAGTGAATCATCTAAGAGTTTGTGCTTTGAGCGGCTCCTGGGAGACCTGTATTGGATTCCGATGCACCAGCGCAGGTTTACTGTATCCCTTGGACCTTCACATTGAGGATGAAACACATAAATCGCATCGGAATTGAATATAAAAGGCACAATGCCGACTTAAGTACAAGAAGAGTGAATCTTCTAAGAGTTTGTGCTTTGAGCGGCTCCTGGGAGACCAGTATTAGATTTCGATGCACCAGTGCAGGTTAACTGTATCCCTTGGACCTTCACATTGAGGATGAAACACAGAAATCGCATCGGAATTGAATATAAAAGGCACAATGCCGACTTAAGTAGAAGAAGAGTGAATCTTCTAAGAGTTTGTGCTTTGAGCGGCTCCTGGGAGACCAGTATTAGATTCCGATGCACCAGCGCAGGTTTACTGTATCCCTTAGACCTTCACATTGACGATGAAACACAGAAATCGCATCGGAATTGAATATAAAAGGCACAATGCCGACATAAGTACAAGAAGAGTGAATCTTCTGAGAGTTTGTGCTTTTGAGCGGCTCCTGGGAGACCAGTATTAGACTCCGATGCTCCAGTGCAGGTTTACTGTATCCCTTGGACCTTCGCATTGACGATGAAACACAGAAATCGCATCGGAATTGAATAAAAATGGCACAAAGCCGACTTAAGTTGAAGAAGAGTGAATCTTCTAAGAGTTTGTGCTTTGAGCGGCTCCTGGGAGACCGGTATTGGATTCCGATGCACCAGTGCAGGTTTACTGTATCCCTTGGACCTTCACATTGAGGATGAAACACAGAAATCGCATCGGAAGTGAATATAAAAGGCACAATGCCGACTTAAGTACAAGAAGAGTGAATCTTCCAAGAGTTTGTGCTTTGAGCGGCTCCTGGGAGACCAGTGTTAGATTCCGATGCACCAGTGGGTGTTTACTGTATCCCTTGGACCTTCACATTGACGATGAAACACAGAAATCGCATTGGAATTGAATATAAAAAGCACAATACCAACTTTAGTACAAGAAGAGTGAATCTTCTAAGAGTTTCTGCTTTGAGCGGCTCCTGGAAGACCAGTGTTAGATTCCGATGCACCAGTGCTGGTTTACTGTATCCCTTGGACCTTCACAATGACGATGAAACACAGAAATCGCATCGGAATTGAATATAAGAGGCACAATGCCGACTTAAGTACAAGAAGAGTGAATCTTCTAAGAGTTTGTGGTTTGAGCTGCTCCTGGGAGACCAGTTTTAGATTCCGATGCACCAGTGCAGGTTTACTGTATCCCTTGGACCTTCGCATTGACGATGAAAGACAGGAATCGCATCGGAATTGAATATAAAACGCACAATGCCGACTTAAGTACAAGAAGAGTGAATCTTATAAGAGTTTGTGGTTTGAGCGGCTCCTGGGAGACCAGTATTAGATTCCGATGCACCAGTGCAGGTTTACTGTATCCCTCGGACCTTCACATTGACGATGAAACACAGAAATCGAATTGGAATTGAATAAAAATGGCACAAAGCCGACTTAAGTTGAAGAAGAGTGAATCTTCTAAGAGTTTGTGCTTTGAGCGGCTCCTGGGAGACCGGCATTGGATTCCGATGCACCAGTGCAGGTTTACTGTATCCCTTGGACCTTCACATTGAGGATGAAACACAGAAATCGCATCGGAAGTGAATATAAAAGGCACAATGCCGAGTTAAGTACAAGAAGAGTGAATCTTACAAGAGTTTGTGCTTTGAGCGGCTCCTGGGAGTCCAGTGATAGATTCCGATGCACCAGTGGAGGTTTACTGTATCCCTTGGACCTTCACATTGACGATGAAACACAGAAATCGCATTGGAATTGAATATAAAAAGCACAATACCAACTTAAGTACAAGAAGAGTGAATCTTCTAAGAGTTTGTGCTTTGAGCGGCACCTGGGAGATTAGTATTGGATTCCGATCCACCAGTGCAGGTTTACTGTATCCCTTGGACCTTCACATTGACGATGAACCATAGAAATCGCGTCGGAATTGAATATAAAAGGCACAATGCCGACTTAAGTGCAAGAAGAGTGAATCTTATAAGAGTTTGTGCTTCGAGCGGCTCCTGGGAGACCAGTATTAGATTCCGATGCACCAGTGCAGGTTTACTTTATCCCTTGGACCTTCCCATTGACGATGAAACACAGAAATCGCATCGGAATTGAATAAAAATGGCACAAAGCCCACTTAAGTAGAAGAAGAGTGAATCTTCTAAGAGTTTGTGCTTTGAGCGGCTCCTGGAATACCAGTATTAGATTCCGATGCACCAGTGCAGGTTTACTGTATCCCTTGGACCTTCACATTGAGGATGAAACACAGAAATCGCATCGGAAGTGAATATATAAGGCACAATGCCGACTTAAGTACAAGAAGAGTGAATCTTCCAAGAGTTTGTGCTTTGAGCGGCTCCTGGGAGACCAGTGTTAGATTCCGATGCACCAGTGGAGGTTTACTGTATCCCTTGGAACTTCACATTGACGATGAAACACAGAAATCGCATTGGAATTGAATATAAAAAGCACAATACCAACTTAAGTACAAGAAGAGTGAATCTTCTAAGAGTTTGTGCTTTGAGCGGCTCCTGGGAGACCAGTATTGGATTCCGGTGCACCAGTGCAGGTTTACTGTATCCCTTGGAACTTCACATTGACGATGAAACACAGAAATCGCATCGGAATTGAATATATAAGGCACAATGCCGACTTAAGTACAAGAAGAGTGAATCTTCTAAGAGTTTCTGCTTTGAGCGGCTCCTGGATGACCAGTATTAGATTCCGATGCACTAGTGCAGGTTTACTGTATCCCTTGGACCTTCTCATTGACGATGAAACACAGAAATCGCATCGGAATTGAATATAAGAGGCACAATGCCGACTTAAGTACAAGAAGAGTGAATCTTCTAAGAGTTTGTGGTTTGAGCTGCTCCTGGGAGACCAATATTAGATTCAGATGCACCAGTGGAGGTTTACTGTATCCCTTGGACCTTCACATTGACGATGAAACACAGAAATCGCATCGGAATTGAATATAAAAATCACAATGCCGACTTAAGTACAAGAAGAGTGAATCTTCTAAGAGTTTGTGCTTTGAGCGGCTCCTGGGAGACCAGTATTAGATTCCGATGCACCAGTGCAGGTTTACTGTATCCCTTGGAGCTTCACATTGACGATGAAACACAGAAATCACATTGGAATTGAATATAAAAGGCAGAATGCCGACTTAAGTACAAGAAGAGTGAATCTTCTAAGAGTTTGTGCTGTGAGCGGCTCCTGGGAGACCAATACTAGATTCCGATGCACCAGTGCAAGTTTACTGTATCCCTTGGACCTTCACATTGACGATGAAACACAGAAATCGCATTGGAATTGAATATAAATGGCACAATTCCGACTTAAGTAGAAGAAGAGTGAATCATCTAAGGGTTTGTGCTTTGAGCGGCTCCTGGGAGACCTGTATTGGATTCCGATGCACCAGTGCAGGTTTACTGTATCCCTTGGACCTTCACATTGAGGATGAAACACAGAAATCGCATCGGAATTGAATATAAAAGGCACAATGCCGACTTAAGTACAAGAAGAGTGAATCTTCTAAGAGTTTGTGCTTTGAGCGGCTCCTGGGAGACCAGTATTAGATTTCGATGCACCAGTGCAGGTTAACTGTATCCCTTGGACCTTCACATTGAGGATGAAACACAGAAATCGCATCGGAATTGAATATAAAAGGCACAATGCCGACTTAAGTAGAAGAAGAGTGAATCTTCTAAGAGTTTGTGCTTTGAGCGGCTCCTGGGAGACCAGTATTAGATTCCGATGCACCAGCGCAGGTTTACTGTATCCCTTAGACCTTCACATTGACGAT
Source organism: Schistocerca nitens (assembly GCF_023898315.1). Classification (NCBI taxonomy): domain Eukaryota; kingdom Metazoa; phylum Arthropoda; class Insecta; order Orthoptera; family Acrididae; genus Schistocerca; species Schistocerca nitens. The sequence continues at coordinate 35,064,828 of NC_064618.1, read as the reverse complement.
GAAACACAGAAATCGCATCGGAATTGAATATAAAAGGCACAATGCCGACATAAGTACAAGAAGAGTGAATCTTCTGAGAGTTTGTGCTTTTGAGCGGCTCCTGGGAGACCAGTATTAGACTCCGATGCTCCAGTGCAGGTTTACTGTATCCCTTGGACCTTCGCATTGACGATGAAACACAGAAATCGCATCGGAATTGAATAAAAATGGCACAAAGCCGACTTAAGTTGAAGAAGAGTGAATCTTCTAAGAGTTTGTGCTTTGAGCGGCTCCTGGGAGACCGGTATTGGATTCCGATGCACCAGTGCAGGTTTACTGTATCCCTTGGACCTTCACATTGAGGATGAAACACAGAAATCGCATCGGAAGTGAATATAAAAGGCACAATGCCGACATAAGTACAAGAAGAGTGAATCTTCCAAGAGTTTGTGCTTTGAGCGGCTCCTGGGAGACCAGTGTTAGATTCCGATGCACCAGTGGGGGTTTACTGTATCCCTTGGACCTTCACATTGACGATGAAACACAGAAATCGCATTGGAATTGAATATAAAAAGCACAATACCAACTTAAGTACAAGAAGAGTGAATCTTCTAAGAGTTTCTGCTTTGAGCGGCTCCTGGAAGACCAGTATTAGATTCCGATGCACCAGTGCTGGTTTACTGTATCCCTTGGACCTTCACAATGACGATGAAACACAGAAATCGCATCGGAATTGAATATAAGAGGCACAATGCCGACTTAAGTACAAGAAGAGTGAATCTTCTAAGAGTTTGTGGTTTGAGCTGCTCCTGTGAGACCAGTTTTAGATTCCGATGCACCAGTGCAGGTTTACTGTATCCCTTGGACCTTCGCATTGACGATGAAAGACAGGAATCGCATCGGAATTGAATATAAAACGCACAATGCCGACTTAAGTACAAGAAGAGTGAATCTTATAAGAGTTTGTGCTTTGAGCGGCTCCTGGGAGACCAGTATTAGATTCCGATGCACCAGTGCACTTTTACTGTATCCCTTGGACCTTCACAGTAACGATGAAAAACAGAAATCGCATCGGAATTGAATATAAAAGGCACAATGCCGACTTAAGTACAAGAAGAGTGAGTCTTCTAACAGTTCGTGCTTTGAGCGGCTCCTGGGAGACCAGTATTAGATTCCGATGCACCAGTGCAGGTTTACTGTATCCCTTGGACCCTCACATTGACGATGAAACACAGAAATCGTTTCGGAATTGGGTATAAAAGGCACAATGCCTACTTAAGTACAAGAAGAGTGAATCTTCCAAGAGTTTGTGGTTTGAGCGGCTCCTGGGAGACCAGTGTTAGATTCCAATGCACCAGTGGAGGGTTACTGTATCCCTTGGACCTTCACATGGACGATGAAACATAGAAATCGCGTCGGAATTGAATATAAAAGGCACAATGCCGACTTAAGTGCAAGAAGAGTGAATCTTACAAGAGTTTGTGCTTCGAGAGGCTCCTGGGAGACCACTATTAGATTCCGATGCACCAGTGCAGGTTTACTTTATCCCTTGGACCTTCCCATTGACGATGAAACACAGAAATCGCATTGGAATTGAATAAAAATGGCACAAAGCTGACTTAAGTAGAAGAAGAGTGAATCTTCTAAGAGTTTGTGCTTTGAGCGGCTCCTGGAATACCAGTATTAGATTCCGATGCACCAGTGCAGGTTTACTGTATCCCTTGGACCTTCACATTGACGATGAAACACAGAAATCGCATCGGAATTGAATATAAGAGGCACAATGCCGACTTAAGTACAAGAAGAGTGAATCTTCTAAGAGTTTGTGGTTTGAGCGGCTCCTGGGAGACCAGTATTAGATTCCGAAGCACCAGTGCAGGTTTACTGTATCCCTCGGACCTTCACATTGACGATGAAACACAGAAATAGAATTGGAATTGAATAAAAATGGCACAAAGCCCACTTAAGTTGAAGAAGAGTGAATCTTCTAAGAGTTTGTGCTTTGAGCGGCTCCTGGGAGACCGGTATTGGATTCCGATGCACCAGTGCAGGTTTACTGTATCCCTTGGACCTTCACATTGAGGATGAAACATAGAAATCGCATCGGAAGTGAATATAAAAGGCACAATGCCGACTTAAGTACAAGAAGAGTGAATCTTCCAAGAGTTTGTGCTTTGAGCGGCTCCTGGGAGACCAGTGTTAGATTCCGATGCACCAGTGGAGGTTTACTGTATCCCTTGGACTTTCACATTGACGATGAAACACAGAAATCGCATTGGAATTGAATATAAAAAGCACAATACCAACTTAAGTACAAGAAGAGTGAATCTTCTAAGAGTTTGTGCTTTGAGCGGCTCCTGGAAGACCAGTATTAGATTCCGATGCACCAGTGCAGGTTTACTGTATCCCTTGGACCTTCACATTGACGATGAAACACAGAAATCGCTTCGGAATTGAATATAAGAGGCACAATGCCGACTTAAGTACAAGAAGAGTGAATCTTCTAAGAGTTTGTGATTTGAGCGGCTCCTGGGAGACCAGTATTAGATTGCGATGCACCAGTGCAGGTTTACTGTATCCCTTGGACCTTCACATTGACGATGAAACACAGAAATCGCTTCGGAATTGGGTATAAAAGGCACAATGCCTACTTAGGTACAAGAAGAGTGAATCTTCCAAGAGTTTTTGGTTTGAGCGGCTCCTGGGAGACCAGTGTTAGATTCCAATGCACCAGTGGAGGGTTACTGTATCCCTTGGACCTTCACATTGACGATGAAACATAGAAATCACGACGGAATTGAATATAAAAGGCACAATGCCGACTTAAGTGCAAGAAGAGTGAATCTTATAAGAGTTTGTGCTTCGAGCGGCTACTGGGAGACCAGTATTAGATTCCGATGCACCAGTGCAGGTTTACTTTATCCCTTGGACCTTCCCATTGACGATGAAACACAGAAATCGCATCGGAATTGAATATAAGAGGCACAATGCCGACTTAAGTACAAGAAGAGTGAATCTTCTAAGAGTTTGTGGTTTGAGCTGCTCCTGGGAGACCAGTATTAGATTCAGATGCACCAGTGGAGGTTTACTGTATCCCTTGGACCTTCACATTGACGATGAAACACAGAAATCGCATCGGAATTGAATATAAAAATCACAATGCCGACTTAAGTACAAGAAGAGTGAATCTTCTATGAGTTTGTGCTTTGAGCGGCTCCTGGGAGACCAGTATTAGATTCCGATGCACCAGTGCAGGTTTACTGTATCCCTTGGAGCTTCACATTGACGATGAAACACAGAAATCACATTGGAATTGAATATAAAATGCAGAATGCCGACTTAAGTACAAGAAGAGTGAATCTTCTAAGAGTTTGTGCTGTGAGCGGCTCCTGGGAGACCAATACTAGATTCCGATGCACCAGTGCAGGTTTACTGTATCCCTTGGACCTTCACATTGACGATGAAACACAGAATTCGCATTGGAATTGAATATAAATGGCACAATTCCGACTTAAGTAGAAGAAGAGTGAATCATCTAAGAGTTTGTGCTTTGAGCGGCTCCTGGGAGACCTGTATTGGATTCCGATGCACCAGTGCCGGTTTACTGTATCCCTTGGACCTTCACATTGAGGATGAAACACAGAAATCGCATCGGAATTGAATATAAAAGGCACAATGCCGACTTAAGTACAAGAAGAGTGAATCTTCTAAGAGTTTGTGCTTTGAGCGGCTCCTGGGAGACCAGTATTAGATTTCGATGCACCAGTGCAGGTTAACTGTATCCCTTGGACCTTCACATTGAGGATGAAACACAGAAATCGCATCGGAATTGAATATAAAAGGCACAATGCCGACTTAAGAAGAAGAAGAGTGAATCTTCTAAGAGTTTGTGCTTTGAGCGGCTCCTGGGAGACCAGTATTAGATTCCGATGCACCAGCGCAGGTTTACTGTATCCCTTAGACCTTCACATTGACGATGAAACACAGAAATCGCATCGGAATTGAATATAAATGCACAATGCCGACATAAGTTCAAGAAGAGTGAATCTTCTGAGAGTTTGTGCTTTTGAGCGGCTCCTGGGAGACCAGTATTAGACTCCGATGCACCAGTGCAGGTTTACTGTATCCCTTGGACCTTCGCATTGACGATGAAACACAGAAATCGCATCGGAATTGAATAAAAATGGCACAAAGCCGACTTAAGTTGAAGAAGAGTGAATCTTCTAAGAGTTTGTGCTTTGAGCGGCTCCTGGGAGACCGGTATTGGATTCCGATGCACCAGTGCAGGTTTACTGTATCCCTTGGACCTTCACATTGAGGATGAAACACAGAAATCGCATCGGAAGTGAATATAAAAGGCACAATGCCGACTTAAGTACAAGAAGAGTGAATCTTCCAAGAGTTTGTGCTTTGAGCGGCTCCTGGGAGACCAGTGTTAGATTCCGATGCACCAGTGGGGGTTTACTGTATCCCTTGGACCTTCACATTGACGATGAAACACAGAAATCGCATTGGAATTGAATATAAAAAGCTCAATACCAACTTAAGTACAAGAAGAGTGAATCTTCTAAGAGTTTCTGCTTTGGGCGGCTCCTGGAAGACCAGTATTAGATTCCGATGCACCAGTGCTGGTTTACTGTATCCCTTGGACCTTCACATTGACGATGAAACACAGAAATCGCATCGGAATTGAATATAAGAGGCACAATGCCGACTTAAGTACAAGAAGAGTGAATCTTCTAAGAGTTTGTGGTTTGAGCTGCTCCTGGGAGACCAGTTTTAGATTCCGATGCAGCAGTGCAGGTTTACTGTATCCCTTGGACCGTCGCATTGACGATGAAAGACAGAAATCGCATCGGAATTGAATATAAAACGCACAATGCCGACTTAAGTACAAGAAGAGTGAATCTTATAAGAGTTTGTGCTTTCAGCGGCTCCTGGGAGACCAGTATTAGATTCCGATGCACCAGTGCACTTTTACTGTATCCCTTGGACCTTCACAGTAACGATGAAAAACAGAAATCGCATCGGAATTGAATATAAAAGGCACAATGCCGACTTAAGTACAAGAAGAGTGAGTCTTCTAACAGTTCGTGCTTTGAGCGGCTCCTGGGAGACCAGTATTAGATTCCGATGCACCAGTGCTGGTTTACTGTATCCCTTGGACCCTCACATTGACGATGAAACACAGAAATCGTTTCGGAATTGGGTATAAAAGGCACAATGCCTACTTAAGTACAAGAAGAGTGAATCTTCCAAGAGTTTGTGGTTTGAGCGGCTCCTGGGAGACCAGTGTTAGATTCCAATGCACCAGTGGAGGGTTAATGTATCCCTTGGACCTTCACATGGACGATGAAACATAGAAATCGCGTCGGAATTGCATATAAAAGGCACAATGCCGACTTAAGTGCAAGATGAGTGAATCTTATAAGAGTTTGTGCTTCGAGCGGCTCCTGGGAGACCACTATTAGATTTCGATGCACCAGTGCAGGTTTACTTTATCCCTTGGACCTTCCCATTGACGATGAAACACAGAAATCGCATTGGAATTGAATAAAAATGGCACAAAGCTGACTTAAGTAGAAGAAGAGTGAATCTTCTAAGAGTTTGTGCTTTGAGCGGCTCCTGGAATACCAGTATTAGATTCCGATGCACCAGTGCAGGTTTACTGTATCCCTTGGACCTTCACATTGACGATGAAACACAGAAATCGCATCGGAATTGAATATAAGAGGCACAATGCCGACTTAAGTACAAGAAGAGTGAATCTTCTAAGAGTTTGTGGTTTGAGCGGCTCCTGGGAGACCAGTATTAGATTCCGATGCAAAAGTGCAGGTTTACTGTATCCCTCGGACCTTCACATTGACGATGAAACACAGAAATCGAATTGGAATTGAATAAAAATGGCACAAAGCCGACTTAAGTTGAAGAAGAGTGAATCTTCTAAGAGTTTGTGCTTTGAGCGGCTCCTGGGAGACCGGTATTGGATTCCGATGCACCAGTGCAGGTTTACTGTATCCCTTGGACCTTCACATTGAGGATGAAACACAGAAATCGCATCGGAAGTGAATATAAAAGGCACAATGCCGACTTAAGTACATGAAGAGTGAATCTTCCAAGAGTTTGTGCTTTGAGCGGCTCCTGGGAGACCAGTGTTAGATTCCGACGCACCAGTGGAGGTTTACTGTATCCCTTGGACCTTCACATTGACGATGAAACGAAGAAATCGCATTGGAATTGAATATAAAAAGCACAATACCAACTTAAGTACAAGAAGAGTGAATCTTCTAAGAGTTTGTGCTTTGAGCGGCTCCTGGGAGACCAGTATTGGATTCCGGTGCACCAGTGCAGGTTTACTGTATCCCTTGGACCTTCACATTGACGATGAAACACAGAAATCGCATCGGAATTGAATATATAAGGCACAATGCCGACTTAAGTACAAGAAGAGTGAATCTTCTAAGAGTTTCTGCTTTGAGCAGCTCCTGGAAGACCAGTATTAGATTCCGATGCACCAGTGCAGGTTTACTGTATCCCTTGGACCTTCACATTGACGATGAAACACAGAAATCGCATCGGAATTGAATATAAGAGGCACAATGCCGACTTAAGTACAAGAAGCGTGAATCTTCTAAGAGTTTGTGGTTTGTGCTGCTCCTGGGAGACCAGTTTTAGATTCCGATGCACCAGTGCAGGTTTACTGTATCCCTTGGACCTTCGCATTGACGATAAAACACAGAAATCGCATCGGAATTGAATATAGGAGGCACAATGCCGACTTAAGTACAAGAAGAGTGAAACTTCTAAGAGTTTGTGTTTTGAGCGGCTCCTGGGAGACCAGTATTAGATTCAGATGCACCAGTGCAGGTTTACTGTATCCCTTGGACCTTCACATTGAGGATGAAACACAGAAATCGCATCGGAATTGAATATAAAAGGCACAATGCCGACTTAAGTAGAAGAAGAGTGAATCTTCTAAGAGTTTGTGCTTTGAGCGGCTCCTGGGAGACCAGTATTAGATTCCGATGCACCAGCGCAGGTTTACTGTATCCCTTAGACCTGCACATTGACGATGAAACACAGAAATCGCATCGGAACTGAATATAAAAGGCACAATGCCGACATAAGTACAAGAAGAGTGAATCTTCTGAGAGTTTGTGCTTTTGAGCGGCTCCTGGGAGACCAGTATTAGACTCCGATGCACCAGTGCAGGTTTACTGTATCCCTTGGACCTTCGCATTGACGATGAAACACAGAAATCGCATCGGAATTGAATAAAAATGGCACAAAGCCGACTTAAGTTGAAGAAGAGTGAATCTTCTAAGAGTTTGTGGTTTCAGCGGCTCCTGGGAGACCAGTGTTAGATTCCGATGCACCAGTGGGGGTTTACTGTATCCCTTGGACCTTCACATTGACGATGAAACACAGAAATCGCATTGGAATTGAATATAAAAAGCACAATACCAACTTAAGTACAAGAAGAGTGAATCTTCTAAGAGTTTCTGCTTTGAGCGGCTCCTGGAAGACCAGTATTAGATTCCGATGCACCAGTGCTGGTTTACTGTATCCCTTGGACCTTCACATTGACGATGAAACACAGAAATCGCATCGGAATTGAATATAAGAGGCACAATGCCGACTTAAGTACAAGAAGAGTGAATCTTCTAAGAGTTTGTGGTTTGAGCTGCTCCTGGGAGACCAGTTTTAGATTCCGATGCGCCAGTGCAGGTTTACTGTATCCCTTGGACCTTCGCATTGACGATGAAAGACAGAAATCGCATCGGAATTGAATATAAAACGCACATTGCCGACTTAAGTACAAGAAGAGTGAATCTTATAAGAGTTTGTGCTTTGAGCGGCTCCTGGGAGACCAGTATTAGATTCCGATGCACCAGTGCACTTTTACTGTATCCCTTGGACCTTCACAGTAACGATGAAAAACAGAAATCGCATCGGAATTGAATATAAAAGGCACAATGCCGACTTAAGTACAAGAAGAGTGAGTCTTCTAACAGTTCGTGCTTTGAGCGGCTCCTGGGAGACCAGTATTAGATTCCGATGCACCAGTGCAGGTTTACTGTATCCCTTGGACCCTCACATTGACGATGAAACACAGAAATCGTTTCGGAATTGGGTATAAAAGGCACAATGCCTACTTAAGTACAAGAAGAGTGAATCTTCCAAGAGTTTGTGGTTTGAGCGGCTCCTGGGAGACCAGTGTTAGATTCCAATGCACCAGTGGAGGGTTACTGTATCCCTTGGACCTTCACATGGACGATGAAACATAGAAATCGCGTCGGAATTGAATATAAAAGGCACAATGCCGACTTAAGTGCAAGAAGAGTGAATCTTATAAGAGTTTGTGCTTCGAGCGGCTCCTGGGAGACCACTATTAGATTCCGATGCACCAGTGCAGGTTTACTTTATCGCTTGGACCTTCCCATTGACGATGAAACACAGAAATCGCATTGGAATTGAATAAAAATGGCACAAAGCTGACTTAAGTAGAAGAAGAGTGAATCTTCTAAGAGTTTGTGCTTTGAGCGGCTCCTGGAATACCAGTATTAGATTCCGATGCACCAGTGCAGGTTTACTGTATCCCTTGGACCTTCACATTGACGATGAAACACAGAAATCGCATCGGAATTGAATATAAGAGGCACAATGCCGACTTAAGTACAAGAAGAGTGAATCTTCTAAGAGTTTGTGGTTTGAGCGGCTCCTGGGAGACCAGTATTAGATTCCGATGCACCAGTGCAGGTTTACTGTATCCCTCGGACCTTCACATTGCCGATGAAACACAGAAATCGAATTGGAATTGAATAAAAATGGCACAAAGCCGACTTAAGTTGAAGAAGAGTGAATCTTCTAAGAGTTTGTGCTTTGAGCGGCTCCTGGAAGACCAGTATTAGATTCCGATGCACCAGTGCAGGTTTACTGTATCCCTTGGACCTTCACATTGACGATGAAACACAGAAATCGCATCGGAATTGAATATAAGAGGCACAATGCCGACTTAAGTACAAGAAGAGTGAATCTTCTAAGAGTTTGTGGTTTGAGCTGCTCCTGGGAGACCAGTTTAAGATTCCGATGCACCAGTGCAGGTTTACTGTATCCCTTGGACCTTCGCATTGACGATGAAACACAGAAATCGCATGGGAATTGAATATAAGAGGCACAATGCCGACTTAAGTACAAGAAGAGTGAATCTTCTAAGAGTTTGTGTTTTGAGCGGCTCCTGGGAGACCAGTATTAGATTCAGATGCACCAGTGCAGGTTTACTGTATCCCTTGGACCTTCACATTGACGATGAAACACAGAAATCGCATCGGAATTGAATATAAAAATCACAATGCCGACTTAAGTACAAGAAGAGTGAATCTTCTAAGAATTTGTGCTTTGAGCGGCTCCTGGGAGACCAGTATTAGATTCCGATGCACCAGTGCAGGTTTACTGTATCCCTTGGACCTTCACATTGACGATGAAACACAGAAATCGCATTGGAATTGAATATAAATGGCACAATTTCGACTTAAGTAGAAGAAGAGTGAATCATCTAAGAGTTTGTGCTTTGAGCGGCTCCTGGGAGACCTGTATTGGATTCCGATGCACCAGTGCAGGTTTACTGTATCCCTTGGACCTTCACATTGAGGATGAAACACAGAAATCGCATCGGAATTGAATATAAAAGGCACAATGCCGACTTAAGTACAAGAAGAGTGAATCTTCTAAGAGTTTGTGCTTTGAGCGGCTCCTGGGAGACCAGTATTAGATTTCGATGCACCAGTTTAGGTTAACTGTATCCCTTGGACCTTCACATTGAGGATGAAACACAGAAATCGCATCGGAATTGAATATAAAAGGCACAATGCCGACTTAAGTAGAAGAAGAGTGAATCTTCTAAGAGTTTGTGCTTTGAGCGGCTCCTGGGAGACCAGTATTAGATTCCGATGCACCATTGCAGGTTTACTGTATCCCTTAGAGCTTCACATTGACGATGAAACACAGAAATCGCATCGGAATTGAATATAAAAGGCACAATGCCGACATAAGTACAAGAAGAGTGAATCTTCTGAGAGTTTGTGCTTTTGAGCGGCTCCTGGGAGACCAGTATTAGACTTCGATGCACCAGTGCAGGTTTACTGTATCCCTTGGACCTTCGCATTGACGATGAAACACAGAAATCGCATCGGAATTGAATATAAAAGGCACAATGCCGACTTAAGTACAAGAAGAGTGAATCTTCTAAGAGTTTGTGCTTTGAGCGGCTCCTGGGAGACCAGTATTAGATTCCGATGCACCAGTGCAGGTTAACTATATCCCTTGGACCTTCACATTGACGATGAAACACAGAAATCGCTTTGGAATTGAATATAAATGGCACAATTCCGACTTAAGTAGAAGAAGAGTGAATCTTCTAAGAGTTTGTGCTTTGAGCGGCTCCTGGGAGACCTGTATTGGATTCCGATGCACCAGTGCAGGTTTACTGTATCCCTTGGACCTTCACATTGAGGATGAAACACAGAAATCGCATCGGAATTGAATATAAAAGGCACAATGCCGACTTAAGTACAAGAAGAGTGAATCTTCTAAGAGTTTGTGCTTTGAGCGGCTCCTGGGAGACCAGTATTAGATTCCGATGCACCAGTGCAGGTTTACTGTATCCCTTGGACCTTCACATTGACGATGAAACACAGAAATCGCATCGGAATTGAATATAAAAGGCACAATGCCTACTTAGGTACATGAAGAGTGAATCTTCTAAGAGTTTGTGCTTTGAGCGGGTGCTGGGAGACAATTATTAGATTCCGATGCACCAGTGCAGGTTTACTGTATTCCTTGGACCTTCACATTGACGATGAAACACAGAAATCGCATCGGAATTGAATATAAAAGACACAATGCCGACTCAAGTATAAGATGAGTGATTCTTCTATGAGTTTGTGTTTTGAGCGGGTCCTGGGAGACCAGTATTAGATTCCGATGCACCAGTGCAGGTTAACTGTATCCCTTGGACATTCACATTGGGGATGAAACGCAGAAATCGCTTCGGAATTGAATATAAAAGGCACAATGCCCACTTAAGTAGAAGAAGAGTTAATCTTCTAAGAGTTTGTGCTTTGAGCGGCTCCTGGGATACCAGTATTAGATTCCGATGCACTAGTGCAGGTTTACTGTATCCCTTAGACCTTCACATTGACGATGAAACACAGAAATCGCATCGGAATTGAATATGAAAGGCACAATGCCGACTTAAGTACAAGAAGAGTGAATCTTCTAAGAGTTTGTGGTTTGAGCGGCTCCTGGAAGACCAGTATTAGATTCCGATGCACCAGTGCAGGTTTACTGTATTTCTTGGACCTTCACATTGACGATGAAACACAGAAATCGCATCGGAATTGAATATAAGAGGCACAATGCCGACTTAAATACAAGAAGAGTGAATCTTCTAAGAGTTTGTGCTTTGTGCGGCTCCTGGGAGACCAGTATTGGATTCCGATGCACCAGTGCAGGTTTACTGTATCCCTTGGACCTTCACATTGACGATGAAACACATAAATCGCATCGGAACTGAATATAAAAGGCACAATGCCGATGAAGTACAGGAAGAGTGAATCTTCTAAGAGTTTGTGGTTTGAGCGGCTCCTGGGAGACTAGTATTTGATTCCGATGCACTAGTGCAGGTTTACTGTATCCCTTGGACCTTTACAATGACGATGAGACACAGAAATCGCATAGGAATTAAATATAAAAGACACAATGCCGACATAAGTACAAGAAGAAAGAATCTTCTAAGAGTCTGTGCTTTGAGCGGCTCCTGGGAGACCAGTATTAGATTCCGATGCATCAGTGCACGTTTACTGTGTCCCTTGGACCTTCACATTGGCGATGAAACACAGAAATCGCATCGGAATTGAATATAAAAGGCACAATGCCGACTTAAGTACAAGAAGAAAGAATCTTCCAAGAGTTTGTGCTTTGAGCGGCTCCCGGGAGACCAGTATTAGATTCCGATGCACCAGTGCAGGTTTACTGTATCCCTTGGACCTTCACATTGACGATGAAACACAGAAATCGCATCGGAATTGAATATAAAAGGCACAATGCCGAATTAAGTACAAGAAGAGTGAATCTTGTAAGAATTTGTGCTTTGAGCGGCTCCTGGGAGACCAGTATTAGATTCCGATGCACCAGTGCAGGTTTACTGTATCCCTTGGACCTTCACATTGACGATGAAACACAGAAATCGCATCGGAATTGAATATAAGAGGCACAATGCCGACATAAGTACAAGAAGAGTGAATCTTCTAAGAGTTTGTGCTTTGAGCGGCTCTTGGGAGACCACTATTAGATTCCAATGCACCAGTTCAGGTTTACTGTATCCCTTGGACCTTCACATTGACGATGAAACACAGAAATCGCATCGGAATTGAATATAAAAGGCACAATGCCGACTTAAGTACAAGAAGAGTGAATCTTCTAAGAGTTTGTGCTTTGAGCGGCTCCTGGAAGACCAGTATTAGATTCCGATGCACCAGTGCAGGTTTACTGTATCCCTTGGACCTTCACATTGACGATGAAACACATAAATCGCATCGGAATTGCATATAAGAGGCACAATGCCGACTTAAGTACAAGAAGAGTGAATCTTCTAAGAGTTTGTGGTTTGAGCGGCTCCTGGAAGACCAGTATTAGATTCCGATGCACCAGTGCAGGTTTACAGTATCCCTCGGAGCTTCACATTGACGATGAAACACATAAATCGCATTGGAATTGAATAAAAATGGCACAAAGCCGACTTAAGTACAAGAAGAGTGAATCTTCTAAGAGTTTGTGCTTTGAGCGGCTCCTGGGAGACCACAATTAGATTCCAATGCACCAGTTCAGGTTTACTGTATCCCTTGGACCTTCACATTGACGATGAAACACAGAAATCGCATCGGAATTGAATATAAGAGGCACAATGCCAACTTAAGTACAAGAAGAGTGAATCTTCTAAGAGTTTGTGGTTTGAGCGGCTCCTGGGAGACCAGTATTAGATTCCGATGCACCAGTTCAGGTTTACTGTATCCCTCGGACCTTCACATTGACGATGAAACACAGAAATCGCATTGGAATTGAATAAAAATGGCACAAAGCCGACTTACGTTGAAGAAGAGTGAAACTTCTAAGAGTTTGTGTTTTGAGCGGCTCCTGGGAGACCGGTATTGGATTCCGATGCACCAGTGGATGTTTACTGTATCCCTTGGACCTTGACATTGACGATGAAACACAGAAATCGCATTGGAATTGAATATAAAAAGCACAATACCAACTTAAGTACAAGAAGAGTGAATCTTCTAAGGGTTTGTGCTTTGAGCGGCTCCTGGGAGACCAGTATTGGATTCCGGTGCACCAGTGCAGATTTACTGTATCCCTTGGACCTTCACATTGACGATGAAACACAGAAATCGCATCGGATTTGAATATAAAAGGCACAATGCCGACTTAAGTACAAGAAGAGTGAATCTTCTAAGAGTTTGTGCTTTCAGTGGCTCCTGGGAGACAAGTATTAGATTCCGATGCAACAGTGCAGGTTTACTGTATCCCTTGGACCTTCACATTGACGATGAAACACAGAAATCGCATCGGAATTGAATATAAAAAGCACAATGCCGATTTAAGTACAAGAAGAGTGAATCTTCTAAGAGTTTGTGGTTTGAGCGGCTCCTGGGAGACCAGTATTAGATTCCGATGCACCACTGCAGGTTTACTGTATCCCTTGTACCTTCACATTGACGATGAAACACAGAAATCGCATCGGAATTGAATATAAACGCACAATGCCGACTTAAGTACAAGAAGAGTGAATCTTATAAGAGTTTGTGCTTTGAGCGGCTCCTGGGAGACCAGTATTAGATTCCGATGCACCAGTGCACTTTTACTGTATCCCTTGGACCTTCACATTGACGATGAAAAACAGAAATCGCATCGGAATTGAATATAAAAGGCACAATGCCGACTTAAGTACAAGAAGAGTGAGTCTTTTAACAGTTCGTGCTTTGAGCGGCTCCTGGGAGACCAGTATTAGATTGCGATGCACCAGTGCAGGTTTACTGTATCCCTTGGGCGTTCACATTGACGATGAAACACAGAAATCGCTTCGGAATTGCGTATAAAAGGCACAATGCCTACTTAAGTACAGGAAGAGTGAATCTTCCAAGAGTTTGTGGTTTGAGCGGCTCCTGGGAGACCAGTGTTAGATTCCAATGCACCAGTGGAGGGTTACTGTATCCCTTGGACCTTCACATTGACGATGAAACACAGAAATCGCATCGCAATTGAATATAAAAGGCACAATGCCAACTTAAGTACAAGAAGATTGAGTCTTCTAACATTTTGTGCTTTGAGCGGCTCCTGAGAGACCAGTATTAGATTCCGATGCACCAGTGCAGGTTTACTGTATCCCTTGGACCTTCACATTGACGATGAACCATAGAAATCGAGTCGGAATTGAATATAAAAGGCACAATGCCGACTTAAGTGCAAGAAGAGTGAATCTTATAAGAGTTTGTGCTTCGAGCGGCTCCTGGGAGACCAGTATTAGATTCCGATGCACCAGTGCAGGTTTACTTTATCCCTAGGACCTTCCCATTGACGATGAAACACAGAAATCGCATTGGAATTGAATAAAAATGGCACAAAGCCGACTTAAGTAGAAGAAGAGTGAATCTTCTAAGAGTTTGTGCTTTGAGCGGCCCCTGGAATTCCAGCATTAGATTCCGATGCACCAGTGCAGGTTTACTGTATCCCTTGGACCTTCACATTGATGATGAAACACAGAAATCGCATCGGAATTGAATAAAAATGGCACAAAGCCGACTTAAGTACAAGATGAGTGAATCTTCTAAGAGTTTGTGCTTTGAGCGGCTCCTGGGAGACCGGTATTGGATTCCGATGCACCAGTGCAGGTTTACTGTATCCCTTGGACCTTCACATTGAGGATGAAACACAGAAATCGCATCGGAAGTGAATATAAAAGGCACAATGCCGACTTAAGTACAAGAAGAGTGAATCTTCCAAGAGTTTATGCTTTGAGCGGCTCCTGGGAGACCAGTGTTAGATTCCGATGCACCAGTGGAGGTTTACCCTATCCCTTGGACCTTCACATTAACGATGAAACACAGAAATCGCATTGGAATTGAATATAAAAAGCACAATACCAACTTAAGTACAAGAAGAGTGAATCTTCTAAGAGTTTGTGCTTTGAGCGGCTCCTGGGAGACCAGTATTGGATTCCGGTGCACCAGTGCAGGTTTACTGTATCCCTTGGACCTTCACATTGACGATGAAACACAGAAATCACATCGGAATTGAATATAAAAGGCACAATGCCGACTTAAGTACAAGAAGAGTGAATCTTCTAAGAGTTTGTGCTTTCAGTGGCTCCTGGGAGACCAGTATTACATTCCGATGCAACAGTGCAGGTTTACTGTATCCCTTGGACCTTCACATTGACGATGAAACACAGAAATCGCATCGGAATTGAATATAAAAGGCACAATGCCGACTTAAGTACAAGAAGAGTGAATCATCTAAGAGATTGTGCTTTGAGCGGCTCCTGGGAGACCAGTATTAGTCTCCGATGCACCACTGCAGGTTTACTGTATCCCTTGTACCTTCACATTGACGATGAAAGACAGAAATCGCATCGGAATTGAATATAAAGGGCACAATGCCGACTTAAGTACAAGAAGAGTGAATCTTATAAAAGTTTGTGCTTTGAGCGGCTCCTGGGAGACCAGTATTAGATTCCGATGCACCAGTGCACTTTTACTGTATCCCTTGGACCTTCATATTGATGATGAAAAACAGATATCGCATCGGAATTGAATATAAAAGGCACAATGCCGACTTAAGTACAAGAAGAGTGAGTCTTCTAACAGTTCGTGCTTTGAGCGGCTCCTGGGAGACCAGTATTAGATTTCGATGCACCAGTGCAGGTTTACTGTATCCCTTGGACCTTCACATTGACGATGAAACATAGAAATCACGTCGGAATTGAATATAAAAGGCACAATGCCGACTTAAGTGCAAGAAGAGTGAATCTTATAAGAGTTTGTGATTCGAGTGGCTCCTGGGAGACCAGTATTAGATTCCGATGCACCAGTGCAGGTTTACTGTATCCCTTGGACCTTCACATTGACGATGAAACACAGAAATCGCATCGGAATTGTATATAAAAGACACAATGCCGACTCAAGTATAAGAAGAGTGATTCTTCTATGAGATTGTGCTTTGAGCGGCTCCTGGGAGACCAGTATTAGATTCCGATGCACCAGTGCAGGTTAACTGTATCCCTTGGACCTTCACATTGACGATGAAACACAGAAATCGCAACGGAATTGAATATAAAAGGCACAATGCCCCCTTAAGTACAAGAAGAGTGAATCTTCTAAGAGTTTGTGGTTTGAGCGGCTCCTGGGAGACCAGTATTAGATTCCGATGCACCAGTGCAGGTTTACTGTATCCCTTGGACCTTCACATTGACGATGAAACACATAAATCGCATCGGAATTGAATATAAAAGGCACAATGCCGACTTAAGTACAAGAAGACTGAATCTTCTAAGAGTTTGTGCTTTGAGCGGCTCCTGGGAGACCAGTAATAGATTCCGATGCACCAGTGCAGGTTTACTGTATACCTTAGACCTTCACATTGACGATAAAACACAGAAATCGCATCGGAATTGAATATAAAAGGCACAACGCCGACATAAGTACAAGAAGAGTGAATATTCTGAGAGTTTGTGCTTTTGAGCGGCTCCTGGGAGACCAGTATTAGATTCCGATGCACCAGTGCAGGTTTACTGTATCCCTTGGGCCTTCACATTGACGATGAAACACAGAAATCGCATCGGAATTGAATATAAAAGGCACAATGCCGACTTAAGTACAAGAAGAGTGAATCTTCTAAGAGTTTGTGCTTTGAGCGGCTCCTGGGAGACCAGTATAAGATTCCGATGCACCAGTGCAGGTTTACTGTATCCCTTGGACCTTCACATTGACGATGAAACACAGAAATCGCATCGGAATTGAATATAAAAAGCACAATGCCGACTTAAATAGAAGAAGAGTGAATCTTGTAAGAGTTCGTCCTTTGAGCGGCTCCTGGGAGACCAGTATTAGATTCCGATGCACCAGTGCAGGTTTACTGTATCCCTTGGACCCTCACATTGACGATGAAACACAGAAATCGCATCGGAATTAAATATAAGAGGCACAATGCCGACTTAAGTACAAGAAGAGTGAATCTTCTAAGAGTTTGTAGTTTGAGCGGCTCCTGGGAGACCAGTATTAGATTCCGATGCACCAGTGCAGGTTTACTGTATCCCTTGGACCTTCGCATTGACGATGAAACACAGAAATCGCATCGGAATTGAATATAAAAGGCACAATGACGACTTAAGTACAAGAAGAGTGAATCTTCTAAGAGTTTTGGCTTTGAGCGTCTCCTGAGAGACCAGTATTAGATTCAGATGCACCAGTGCAGGTTTACTTTATCCCTTGGCCCTTCACATTGACGATGAAACACAGAAATCGCTTCGGAATGGAATATAATAGGCACAATACCGACTTAAGTACAAGAAGAGTGAATCTTCTAAGAGTTTGTGCTGTGAGCGGCTCCTGGGAGACCAGTATTAGATTCCGATGCACCAGAGCAGGTTTACTGTATCCCTTGGACCTTCTCATTGACGATGAAACACAGAAATCACATTGGAATTGAATATAAAAGGCACAATGCCGACTTAAGAACAAGAAGAGTGAATCTTCTAAGAGTTTGTGCTGTGAGCGGCTCCTGGGAGACGAGTATTAGATTCCGATGCACCAGTGCAGGTAACTGTATCCCTTGGACCTTCACATTGCCGATGAAACACAGAAATCGCATCGGAATTGAATATAAAAGACACAATGCCGACTCAAGTATAAGAAGAGTGAATCTTCTAAGAGTTTGTGCTTTGAGCGGGTCCTGGGAGACAATTATTAAATTCCGATGCACCAGTGCAGGTTTACTGTATTCCTTGGACCTTCACATTGACGATGAAACACAGAAATCGCATCGGAATTGAATATAAAAGACACAATGCCGACTCAAGTATAAGATGAGTGATTCTTCTATGAGTTTGTGCTTTGAGCGGCTCCTGGGAGACCAGTATTAGATTCTGATGCACCAGTGCAGGTTAACTGTATCCCTTGGACCTTCACATTGAGGATGAAACACAGAAATCGCATCGGAATTGAATATAAAAGGCACATTGCCGACTTAAGTAGAAGAATAGTGAATCTTCTAAGAGTTTGTGCTTTGAGCGGCTCCTGGGAGACCAGTATTAGATTCCTATGCACCAGTGCAGGTTTACTGTATCCCTTAGACCTTCACATTGACGATGAAACACAAAAATCGCATCGGAATTGAATATAAAAGGCACAATGCCGATTAAGTACAAGAAGAGTGAATCATCTAAGAGTTTGTGGTTTGAGCGGCTCCTGGGAGACTAGTATTTGATTCCGATGCACCAGTGCAGGTTTACTGTATCCCTCGGACCTTCACATTGACGATGAAACACAGAAATCGCATTGGAATTGAATAAAAATGGCACAAAGCCGACTTAAGTAGAAAAAGAGTGAATCTTCTAAGAGTTTGTGCTTAGAGCGGCTCCTGGGAGACCACAATTAGATTCCAATGCACCAGTTCAGGATTACTGTATCCCTTGGACCTTCACATTGACGATGAAACACAGAAATCGCATCGGAATTGAATATAAGAGACACAATGCCAACTTAAGTACAAGAAGAGTGAATCTTCTAAGAGTTTGTGGTTTGAGCGTCTCCTGGGAGACCAGTATTAGATTCCGATGCACCAGTGCAGGTTTACTGTATCCCTCGGACCTTCACATTGACGATGAAACACAGAAATCGCATTGGAATTGAATAAAAATGGCACAAAGCCGACTTAAGTTGAAGAAGAGTGAAGCTTCTAAGAGTTTGTGCTTTGAGCGGGTCCTGGGAGACCGGTATTGGATTCCGATGCACCAGTGGAGGTTTACTGTATCCCTTGGACCTTGACATTGACGATGAAACACAGAAATCGCATTGGAATTGTATATAAAAAGCACAATACGAACTTAAGTACAAGAAGAGTGAATCTTCTAAGAGTTTGTGCTTTGAGCGGCTCCTGGGAGACCAGTATTGGATTCCGGTGCACCAGTGCAGATTTACTGTATCCCTTGGACCTTCACATTGACGATGAAACACAGAAATCGCATCGGATTTGAATATAAAAGGCACAATGCCGACTTAAGTACAAGAAGAGTGAATCTTCTAAGAGTTTGTGCTTTCAGTGGCTCCTGGGAGACAAGTATTAGATTCCGATGCAACAGTGAAGGTTTACTGTATCCCTTGTACCTTCACATTGACGATGAAACACAGAAATCGCATCGGAATTGAATATAAACGCACAATGCCGACTTAAGTACAAGAAGAGTGAATCTTATAAGAGTTTGTGCTTTGAGCGGCTCCTGGGAGACCAGTATTAGATTCCGATGCACCAGTGCACTTTTACTGTATCCCTTGGAACTTCACATTGACGATGAAAAACAGAAATCGCATCGGAATTGAATATAAAAGGCACAATGCCGACTTAAGTACAAGAAGAGTGAGTCTTTTAACATTTCGTGCTTTGAGCGGCTCCTGGGAGACCAGTATTAGATTGCGATGCACCAGTGCAGGTTTACTGTATCCCTTGGGCCTTCACATTGACGATGAAACACAGAAATCGCTTCGGAATTGGGTATAAAAGGCACAATGCCTACTTAAGTACAGGAAGAGTGAATCTTCCAAGAGTTTGTGGGTGAGCGGCTCCTGGGAGACCAGTGTTAGATTCCAATGCACCAGTGGAGGGTTACTGTATCCCTTGGACCTTCACATTGACGATGAAACACAGAAATCGCATCGCAATTGAATATAAAAGGCACAATGCCAACTTAAGTACAAGAAGATTGAGTCTTCTAACATTTTGTGCTTTGAGCGGCTCCTGAGAGACCAGTATTAGATTCCGATGCACCAGTGCAGGTTTACTGTATCCCTTGGACCTTCACATTGACGATGAAACACAGAAATCGCATCGGATTTGAATATAAAAGGCACAATGCCGACTTAAGTACAAGAAGAGTGAATCTTCTAAGAGTTTGTGCTTTCAGTGGCTCCTGGGAGATAAGTATTAGATTCCGATGCAACAGTGCAGGTTTACTGTATCCCTTGGACCTTCACATTGACGATGAAACACAGAAATCGAATCGGAATTGAATATAAAAAGCACAATGCCGACTTAAGTACAAGAAGAGTGAATCTTCTAAGAGTTTGTGGTTTGAGCGGCTCCTGGGAGACCAGTATTAGATTCCGATGCACCACTGCAGGTTTACTGTATCCCTTGTACCTTCACATTGACGATGAAACACAGAAATCGCATCGGAATTGAATATAAACGCACAATGCCGACTTAAGTACAAGAAGAGTGAATCTTATAAGAGTTTGTGCTTTGAGCGGCTCCTGGGAGACCAGTATTAGATTCCGATGCACCAGTGCACTTTTACTGTATCCCTTGGACCTTCACATTGACGATGAAAAACAGAAATCGCATCGGAATTGAATATAAAAGGCACAATGCCGACTTAAGTACAAGAAGAGTGAGTCTTTTAACAGTTCGTGCTTTGAGCGGCTCCTGGGAGACCAGTATTAGATTCCGATGCACCAGTGCAGGTTTACTTTATCCCTAGGACCTTCCCATTGACGATGAAACACAGAAATCGCATTGCAATTGAATAAAAATGGCACAAAGCCTACTTAAGTAGAAGAATAGTGAATCTTCTAAGAGTTTGTGCTTTGAGCGGCTCCTGGAATACCAGTATTAGATTCCGATGCACCAGTGCAGGTTTACTGTATCCCTTGGACCTTCACATTGATGATGAAACACAGAAATCGCATCGGAATTGAATATAAGAGGCACAATGCCGACTTAAGTACAAGAAGAGTGAATCTTCTAAGAGTTTGTGGTTTGAGCGGATCCTGGGACACCAGTGTTAGATTCAGATGCACCAGTGCAGGTTTACTGTATCCCTCGGACCTTCACATTGACGATGAAACACAGAAATCGAATTGGAATTGAATAAAAATGGCACAAAGCCGACTTAAGTACAAGATGAGTGAATCTTCTACGAGTTTGTGCTTTGAGCGGCTCCTGGGAGACCGGTATTGGATTCCGATGCACCAGTGCAGGTTTACTGTATCCCTTGGACCTTCACATTGAGGATGAAACACAGAAATCGCATCGGAAGTGAATATAAAAGGCACAATGCCGACTTAAGTACAAGAAGAGTGAATCTTCCAAGAGTTTGTGCTTTGAGCGGCTCCTGGGAGACCAGTGTTAGATTCCGATGCACCAGTGGAGGTTTACTGTATCCCGTGGACCTTCACATTGACGATGAAACACAGAAATCGCATTGGAATTGAATATAAAAAGCACAATACCAACTTATGTACAAGAAGAGTGAATCTTCTAAGAGTTTGTGCTTTGAGCGGCTCCAGGGAGACCAGTATTGGATTCCGGTGCACCTGTGCAGGTTTACTGTATCCCTTGGACCTTCACATTGACGATGAAACACAGAAATCGCATCGGAATTGAATATAAAAGGCACAATGCCGACTTAAGTACAAGAAGAGTGAATCTTCTAAGAGTCTGTGCTTTCAGTGGCTCCTGGGAGACAAGTATTAGATTCCGATGCAACAGTGCAGGTTTACTGTATCCCTTGGACCTTCACATTGACGATGAAACACAGAAATCGCATCGGAATTGAATATAAAAGGCACAATGCCGACTTAAGTACAAGAAGAGTGAATCTTCTAAGAGTTTGTGCTTTGAGCGGCTCCTGGGAGACCAGTATTAGATTCCGATGCACCACTGCAGGTTTACTGTATCCCTTGTACCTTCACATTGACGATGAAAGACAGAAATCGCATCGGAATTGAATATAAAAGGCACAATGCCGACTTAAGTACAAGAAAAGTGAATCTTATAAAAGTTTGTGCTTTGAGCGGCTCCTGGGAGACCAGTATTAGATTCAGATGCACCAGTGCACTTTTACTGTATCCCTTGGACCTTCACATTGATGATGAAAAACAGAAATCGCATCGGAATTGAATATAAAAGGCACAATGCCGACTTAAGTGCAAGAAGAGTGAGTCTTCTAACAGTTCGTGCTTTGAGCGGCTCCTGGGAGACCAGTATTAGATTGCGATGCACCAGTGCAGGTTTACTGTATCCCTTGGACCTTCACATTGACGATGAAACACAGAAATCGCATCGCAATTGAATATAAAAGGCACAATGCCAACTTAAGTACAAGAAGATTGAGTCTTCTAACAGTTTGTGCTTTGAGCGGCTCCTGAGAGACCAGTATTAGATTCCGATGCACCAGTGCAGGTTCACTGTATCCCTTGGACCTTCACATTGACGATGAAACATAGAAATCACGTCGGAATTGAATATAAAAGGCACAATGCCGACTTAAGTGCAAGAAGAGTGAATCTTATAAGAGTTTGTGATTCGAGTGGCTCCTGGGAGACCAGTATTAGATTCCGATGCACCAGTGCAGGTTTACTGTATCCCTTGGACCTTCACATTGACGATGAAACACAGAAATCGCATCGGAATTGTATATAAAAGACACAATGCCGACTCAGGTATAAGAAGAGTGATTCTTCTATGAGATTGTGCTTTGAGCGGTTCCTGGGAGACCAGTATTAGATTCCGATGCACCAGTGCAGGTTAACTGTATCCCTTGGACCTTCACATTGACGATGAAACACAGAAATCGCAACGGAATTGAATATAAAAGGCACAATGCCCCCTTAAGTACAAGAAGAGTGAATCTTCTAAGAGTTTGTGGTTTGAGCGGCTCCTGGGAGACCAGTATTAGATTCCGATGCACCAGTGCAGGTTTACTGTATCCCTTGGACCTTCACATTGACGATGAAACACATAAATCGCATCGGAATTGAATATAAAAGGCACAATGCCGACTTAAATACAAGAAGACTGAATCTTCTAAGAGTTTGTGCTTTGAGCGGCTCCTGGGAGACCAGTAATAGATTCCGATGCACCAGTGCAGGTTTACTGTATACCTTAGACCTTCACATTGACGATAAAACACAGAAATCGCATCGGAATTGAATATAAAAGGCACAACGCCGACATAAGTACAAGAAGAGTGAATATTCTGAGAGTTTGTGCTTTTGAGCGGCTCCTGGGAGACCAGTATTAGATTCTGATGCACCAGTGCAGGTTTACTGTATCCCTTGGGCCTTCACATTGACGATGAAACACAGAAATCGCATCGGAATTGAATATAAAAGGCACAATGCCGACTTAAGTACAAGAAGAGTGAATCTTCTAAGAGTTTGTGCTTTGAGCGGCTCCTGGGAGACCAGTATAAGATTCCGATGCACCAGTGCAGGTTTACTGTATCCCTTGGACCTTCACATTGACGATGAAACACAGAAATCGCATCGGAATTGAATATAAAAAGCACAATGCCGACTTAAATAGAAGAAGAGTGAATCTTGTAAGAGTTCGTCCTTTGAGCGGCTCCTGGGAGACCAGTATTAGATTCCGATGCACCAGTGCAGGTTTACTGTATCCCTTGGACCCTCACATTGACGATGAAACACAGAAATCGCATCGGAATTAAATATAAGAGGCACAATGCCGACTTAAGTACAAGAAGAGTGAATCTTCTAAGAGTTTGTAGTTTGAGCGGCTCCTGGGAGACCAGTATTAGATTCCGATGCACCAGTGCAGGTTTACTGTATCCCTTGGACCTTCGCATTGACGATGAAACACAGAAATCGCATCGGAATTGAATATAAAAGGCACAATGCCGACTAAAGTACAAGAAGAGTGAATCTTCTAAGAGTTTTGGCTTTGAGCGTCTCCTGAGAGACCAGTATTAGATTCAGATGCACCAGTGCAGGTTTACTTTATCCCTTGGCCCTTCACATTGACGATGAAACACAGAAATCGCGTCGGAATGGAATATAATAGGCACAATACCGACTTAAGTACAAGAAGAGTGAATCTTCTAAGAGTTTGTGCTGTGAGCGGCTCCTGGGAGACCAGTATTGGATTCCGATGCACCAGAGCAGGTTTACTGTATCCCTTGGACCTTCTCATTGACGATGAAACACAGAAATCACATTGGAATTGAATATAAAAGGCACAATGCCGACTTAAGTACAAGAAGAGTGAATCTTCTAAGAGTTTGTGCTGTGAGCGGCTCCTGGGAGACGAGTATTAGATTCCGATGCACCAGTGCAGGTTTACTGTATCCCTTGGACCTTCACATTGACGATGAAACAGAGAAATCGCATCGGAATTGAATATAAAAGGCACAATGCCGA
This sequence comes from Schistocerca nitens, assembly GCF_023898315.1. Lineage (NCBI taxonomy): Eukaryota > Metazoa > Arthropoda > Insecta > Orthoptera > Acrididae > Schistocerca > Schistocerca nitens. The sequence goes on along the minus strand of NC_064618.1, from coordinate 35,040,358 downwards.
CTTAAGTACAAGAAGAGTGAATCTTCTAAGAGTTTGTGCTTTGAGCGGCTCCTGGGAGACGAGTAATAGATTCCGATGCACCAGTGCAGGTTTACTGTATCCCTTGGACCTTCAAATTGCCGATGAAACACAGAAATCGCATCGGAATTGAATATAAAAGACACAATGCCGACTCAAGTATAAGAAGAGTGAATCTTCTAAGAGTTTGTGCTTTGAGCGGGTCCTGGGAGACAATTATTAGATTCCGATGCACCAGTGCAGGTTTACTGTATTCCTTGGATCTTCACATTGACGATGAAACACAGAAATCGCATCGGAATTGAATATAAAAGACACAATGCCGACTCAAGTATAAGATGAGTGATTCTTCTATGAGTTTGTGCTTTGAGCGGCTCCTGGGAGACCAGTATTAGATTCTGATGCACCAGTGCAGGTTAACTGTATCCCTTGGACCTTCACATTGTCGATGAAACACAGAAATCGCATCGGAATTGAATATAAAAGGCACATTGCCGACTTAAGTAGAAGAAGAGTGAATCTTCTAAGAGTTTGTGATTTGAGCGGCTCCTGGGAGACCAGTATTAGATTCCTATGCACCAGTGCATGTTTACTGTATCCCTTAGACCTTCACATTGACGATGAAACACAAAAATCGCATCGGAATTGAATATAAAAGGCACAATGCCGATTAAGTACAAGAAGAGTGAATCATCTAAGAGTTTGTGGTTTGAGCGGCTCCTGGGAGACTAGTATTTGATTCCGATGCACCAGTGCAGGTTTACTGTATCCCTTGGACCATCACATTGACGATGAGACACAGAAATCGCATAGGAATAAATTTTAAAAGACACAATGCCGACATAAGTACAAGATTAAAGAATCTTCTAAGAGTTTGTGCTTTGAGCGGCTCCTGGGAGACCAGTATTAGATTCCGATGCACCAGTGCACGTTTACTGTATCCCTTGGACCTTCACATTGGCGAAGAAACACAGAAATCGCATCGGAATTGAATATAAAGACACAATGCCAACTTAAGTATAAGAAGAGTGACTCTTCTATGAGTTTGTGCTTTGAGCGGCTCCTGGGAGACCAGTATTAGATTCTGATGCACCAGTGCAGGTTTACTGTATCCCTTGGACCTTCACATTGACGATGAAACACAGAAATCGCATCGGAACTGAATATAAAAAGCACAATGCCGACTTAAGTAGAAGAAGACTGAATCTTGTAAGATTTTGTGCTTTGAGCGGCTCCTGGGAGACCAGTATTAGATTCCGATGCACCAGTGCAGGTTTACTGTATCCCTTGGACCTTCACATTGACGATGAAACACAGAAATCGCATCGGAATTGAATATAAAAGACACAATGCCGACTTAAGTACAAGAAGAGTGAATCTTGTAAGAGTTTGTGGTTTGAGCGGCTCCTGGGAGACCAGTATTAGATTCCGATGCACCAGTGCAGGTTTACTGTATCCCTTGGACCTTCACATTGACGATAAAACACAAAAACGCATCGGAATTGAATATAAGAGGCACAATGCCGACATAAGTACAAGAAGAGTGAATCTTCTAAGAGTTTGTGCTTTGAGCGGCTACTGGGAGACCTCTATTAGATTCCAATGCACCAGTTCAGGTTTACTGTATCCCTTGGACCATCACATTGACGATGAAACACAGAAATCGCATCGGAATTGAATATAAAAGGCACAATGCCGACTTAAGTACAAGAAGAGTGAATCTTCTAAGAGTTTGTGGTTTGAGCGGCTCCTGGAAGACCAGTATTAGATTCCGATGCACCAGTGCAGGTTTACTGTATCCCTTGGACCTTCACATTGACGATGAAACACAGAAATCGCATCGGAATTGAATATAAGAGGCACAATGCTGACTTAAGTACAAGAAGAGTGAATCTTCTAAGAGTTTGTGGTTTGAGCGGCTCCTGGGAAACCAGTATTAGATTCCGATGCACCAGTGCAGGTTTAGTGTATCCCTTGGACCTTCACATTGTCGATGAAGCACAGAAATCGCATCGGAATTGAATATATAGGCACAATGCTGACTTAAGTACAAGAAGAGTGAGTCTACTAACAGTTTGTGCTTCGAGCGGCTCCTGGGAGACCAGTATTAGATTCCGATGCACCAGTGCCGGTTTACTGAATCCCTTGGACCTTCAAATTGACGATGAAACACAGAAATCGCATCGGAATTGAATATAAAAGGCACAATGCCGACTTAAGTACAAGAAGAGTGAATCTTGTAAGAGTTTGTGCTTTGAGCGGCTCCTGGGAGACCAGTATTAGATTCCGATGCACCAGTACACGTTTACTGTATCCCTTGGACCTTCACATTGACGATGAAACACAGAAATCGCATCGGAATTGAATATAAGAGGCACAATGCCGACATAAGTACAAGAAGAGTGAATCTTCTAAGAGTTTGTGCTTTGAGCGGCTCCTGGAAGACCAGTATTAGATTCCGATGCACCAGTGCAGGTTTACTGTATCCCTTGGACCTTCACATTGACGATGAAATACAGAAATCGCATCGGAATTGAATATAAGAGGCACAATGCCGACTTAAGTACAAGAAGAGTGAATCTTCTAAAAGTTTGTGGTTTGAGCGGCTCCTGGGAGACCAGTATTAGATTCCGATGCAAAAGTGCAGGTTTACTGTATCCCTTGGACCTTCACATTGGCGATGAAACACAGAAATCTCATCTGAATTGAATATAATAGGCACAATGCCGACTTAAGTACAACAAGAGTGAATCTTCTAAGAGTTTGTGCTTTGAGCGGCTCCTGGGAGACCAGTATTGGATTCTGATGCACCAGTGCAGGTTTACTGTATCCCTTGGACGTTCAATTTGAGGATGAAACACAGAAATCGCATCGGAATTGAATATAAAAGGCACAATGCCGACTTAAGTAGAAGAAGAGTGAATCTTCTAAGAATTTGTGCTTTGAGCGGCTCCTGGGAGACCAGTATTAGATTGCGATGCACCAGTGCAGGTTTACTGTATCCCTTAGACCTTCACATTGACGATGAAACACAGAAATCGCATCGGAATTGAATATAAAAGGCACAATGCCGACATAAGTACAAGAAGAGTGAATCTTCTGAGAGTTTGTGCTTTTGAGCGGCTCCTGGGAGACCAGTATTAGATTCCGATGCACCAGTGCAGGTTTCACTGTATCCCTTGCACCTTCACATTGACGATGAAACACAGAAATCGCATCGGAATTGAATATAAAAGGCACAATGCCGACTTAAGTACAAGAAGAGTGAATCTTCTTAGAGTTTGTGCTTTGAGCGGCTCCTGGGAGACCAGTATTGGATTCCGATGCAACAGTGCAGGTTTACTGTATCCCTTGGACCTTCACATTGACGATGAATCACAGAAATCGCATCGGAATTGAATATAAAAGGCACAATGCTGATTAAGTACAAGAAGAGTGAATCTTCTAAGAGTTTGTGGTTTGAGCGGCTCCTGGGAGACTAGTATTAGATTCCGATGCACCAGTGCAGGTTTACTGTATCCCTTGGACCTTTACATTGACGATGAGACACAGAAATCGCATAGGAATTATATATAAAAGACACAATGCCGACATAAGTACAAGAAGAAAGAATCTTCTAAGAGTTTGTGCTTTGAGCGGCTCCTGGGAGACCAGTATTAAATTCCGATGCACCAGTACACGTTTACTGTATCCCTTGGACATTCACATTATCGATGAAACACAAAAATCGCATCGGAATTGAATTTAAAAGACACAATGCCGACTTAAGTATAAGAAGAGTGACTCTTCTATGAGTTTGTGCTTTGAGCGGCTCCTGGGAGACCAGTATTAGCTTCTGATGCACCAGTGCCGCTTTACTGTATCCCTTGGACCTTCACATTGACGATGAAACACAGAAATCGCATCGGAATTGAATATAAGAGGCACAATGCCGACATAAGTACAAGAAGAGTGAATCTTCTAAGAGTTTGTGGTTTGAGCGGCTCCTGGAAGACCAGTATTAGATTCCGATGCACCAGTTCAGGTTTACTGTATCCCTTGGACCTTCACATTGACGATGAAACACAGAAATCGCATCGGAATTGAATATAAGAGGCACAATGCCGACATAAGTACAGGAAGAGTGAATCTTCTAAGAGTTTGTGCTTTGAGCGGCTCCTGGGAGACCACTATTAGATTCCAATGCACCAGTTCAGGTTTACTGTATCCCTTGGACGTTGAAATTGAAGATGAAACACAGAAATCGCATCGGAATTGAATATAAAAGGCACAATTGCGACTTAAGTACAAGAAGAGTGAATCTCCTATGAGTTTGTGCTTTGAGCGGCTCCTGGAAGACCAGTATTAGATTCCGATGCACCAGTGCAGGTTTACTGTATCCCTTGGACCTTCACAATGACGATGAAACACAGAAATCGCATCGGAATTGCATATAAGAGGCACAATGCCGACTTAAGTACAAGAAGAGTGAATCTTCTAAGAGTTTGTGGTTTGAGCGGCTCCTGGGAGACCAGTATTAGATTCCGATGCACAAGTGCAGGTTTACTGTATCCCTCGGACCTTCACATTGACGATGAAACACAGAAATCGCATTGGAATTGAATAAAAATGGCACAAAGCCGACTTAAGTAGAGGAAGAGTGAATCTTCTAAGAGTTTGTGCTTTGAGTAGCTCCTGGGAGACCACTATTAGATTCCAATGCACCAGTTCACGTTTACTGTATCCCTTGGACCTTCACATTGAGGATGAAACACAGAAATCGCATCTGAATTGAATATAAAAGGCACGATGCCAACATAAGTACAAGAAGAGTGAATCTTTTAAGAGTTTGTGGTTTGAGTGTCTCCTGGAATACCAGTATTAGATTCCGATGCACCAGTGCAGGTTTACTGTATCCCTTGGACCTTCACATTGACGATGAAAGACAGAAATCGCATCGGAATTGAATATAACAGGCACAATGCCAACTTAAGTACAAGAAGAGTGAGTCTACTAACAGTTTGTGCTTTGAGCGGCTCCTGGGAGACCAGTATTAGATTCCGATGCACCAGTGCAGGTTTACTGTATCCATTGGACCTTCACATCGACGATGAAACACAGAAATCGCATCGGAATTAAATATGAATGGCACAATGGGGACATAAGTATAAGAAAAGTGAGTCTTCTAACAGTTTGTGCTTTGAGCGGCTCCTGGGAGACCAGTATTAGATTCCGATGCACCATCTCAGTTTTACTGTATACCTTGGACCTTCACATTGACGATGAAACACAGAAATCGCATCGGAATTGAATATAAAAGGCACAATGCTGATTAAGTACAAGAAGAGTGAATCTTCTAAGAGTTTGTGGTTTGAGCGGCTCCTGGGAGACTAGTATTTGATTCCGATGCACCAGTGCAGGTTTACTGTATCCCTTGGACCTTTACATTGACGATGAGACACAGAAATCGCATAGGAATTAAATATAAAAGACACAATGCCGACATAAGTACAAGAAGAAAGAATCTTCTAAGAGTTTGTGCTTTGAGCGGCTCATGGGAGACCAGTATTAAATTCCGATGCACCAGTGCACGTTTACTGTATCCCTTGGACCTTCACATTGACGATGAAACACAGAAATCGCATCGGAATTGAATATAAGAGGCACAATGCCGACATAAGTACAAGAAGAGTGAATCTTCTAAGAGTTTGTGGTTTGAGCGGCTCCTGGAAGACCAGTATTAGATTCCGATGCACCAGTTCAGGTTTACTGTATCCCTTGGACCTTCACATTGACGATGAAACACAGAAATCGCATCGGAATTGAATATAAGAGGCACAATGCCGACATAAGTACAAGAAGAGTGAATCTTCTAAGAGTTTGTGCTTTGAGCGGCTCCTGGGAGACCACTATTAGATTCCAATGCACCAGTTCAGGTTTACTGTATCCCTTGGACGTTCACATTGACGATGAAACACAGAAATCGCATCGGAATTGAATATAAAAGGCACAATTGCGACTTAAGTACAAGAAGAGTGAATCTTCTATGAGTTTGTGCTTTGAGCGGCTCCTGGAAGACCAGTATTAGATTCCGATGCACCAGTGCAGGTTTACTGTATCCCTTGGACCTTCACAATGACGATGAAACACAGAAATCGCATCGGAATTGCATATAAGAGGCACAATGCCAACTTAAGTACAAGAAGAGTGAATCTTCTAAGAGATTGTGGTTTGAGCGGCTCCTGGGAGACCAGTATTAGATTCCGATGCACAAGTGCAGGTTTACTGTATCCCTCGGACCTTCACATTGACGATGAAACACAGAAATCGCATTGGAATTGAATAAAAATGGCACAAAGCCGACTTAAGTAGAGGAAGAGTGAATCTTCTAAGAGTTTGTGCTTTGAGTAGCTCCTGGGAGACCACTATTAGATTCCAATGCACCAGTTCACGTTTACTGTATCCCTTGGACTTTCACATTGAGGATGAAACACAGAAATCGCATCGGAATTGAATATAAAAGGCACGATGCCAACTTAAGTACAAGAAGAGTGAATCTTCTAAGAGTTTGTGGTTTGAGTGTCTCCTGGAATACCAGTATTAGATTCCGATGCACCAGTGCAGGTTTACTGTATCCCTTGGACCTTCACATTGACGATGAAAGACAGAAATCGCATCGGAATTGAATATAAGAGGCACAATGCCAACTTAAGTACAAGAAGAGTGAGTCTACTAACAGTTTGTGCTTTGAGCGGCTCCTGGGAGACCAGTATTAGATTCCGATGCACCAGTGCAGGTTTACTGTATCCATTGGACCTTCACATCGACGATGAAACACAGAAATCGCATCGGAATTAAATATGAATGGCACAATGGGGACATAAGTATAAGAAAAGTGAGTCCTCTAACAGTTTGTGCTTTGAGCGGCTCCTGGGAGACCAGTATTAGATTCCGATGCACCATCTCAGGTTTACTGTATCCCTTGGACCTTCACATTGACGATGAAACACAGAAATCGCATCGGAATTGAATATAAAAGGCACAATGCCGACTTAAGTACAAGAAGAGTGCGTCTTCTAACAGTTTGTGCTTTGAGCGGCTCCTGGGAGACCAGTATTAGATTGCGATGCACCAGTCCAGGTTAACTGTATCCCTTGGACCTTCACATTGACTATGAAACACAGAAATCGCATCGGAATTGAGTATAAAAGGCACAATGCCGACTTAAGTACAAGAAGAGTGAATCTTCTAATAGTTTGTGGTTTGAGCGGCTCCTGGGAGACCAGTGTTAGATTCCAATGCTCCAGTGGAGGTTTACTGTATCCCTTGGACCTTCACATTGACGATGAAACACAGAAATCGCATCGCAATTGAATATAAAAGGCACAATGGCAACTTAAGTACAAGAAGAGTGAGTCTTCTAACAGTTTGAGCTTTGAGCGGCTCCTGGCAGACCAGTATTAGATTCCGATGCACCAGTGGAGGTTAACTGTATACCCTGGACCTTCACATTGACGGTGAAACACAGAAATCGCATCGGAATTGAATATAAAAGGCACAATGCCGACTTAAGTACAACAAGAGTGAATCTTCTAAGAGTTTGTGCTGTGAGCGGCTCCTGGGAGACCATTATTGGATTCCGATGCACCAATGCAGGTTTACTGTATCCCTTGGACCTTCAATTTGAGGATGAAACACAGAAATCGCATCGGAATTGAATATAAAAGGCACAATGCCGACTTAAGTACAAGAAGAGTGAATGTTCTAAGAGTATGTGCTTTGAGCGGCTAATGGGAGACCAGTGTTAGATTCCGATGCACCAGTGCAGGTGTACTCTATCCCTTGGACCTTCACATTGACGATGAAACACAGATATCGCATCGGAATTGAAAAGGAACAATGATGACTTAAGTACAAGAAGAGTGAGTCTACTAACAGTTTGTGCTTTGAGCGGCTCCAGGGAGACCAGTATTAGATTCCGATGCACCAGTGCAGGTTTACTGTATCCATTGGACCTTCACATCGACGATGAAACACAGAAATCGCATCGGAATTAAATATGAATGGCACAATGGCGACATAAGTATAAGAAAAGTGAGTCTTCTAACTGTTTGTGCTTTGAGCGGCTCCTGGGAGACCAGTATTAGATTCCGATGCACCATCTCAGGCTTACTGTATCCCTTGGACCTTCACATTGACGATGAAACACAGAAATCGCATCGGAATTGAATATAAAAGGCACAATGCCGACTTAAGTACAAGAAGAGTGCGTCTTCTAACAGTTTGTGTTTTGAGCGGCTCCTGGGAGACCAGTATTAGATTGCGATGCACCAGTGCAGGTTTACTGTATCCCTTGGACCTTCACATTGACTATGAAACACAGAAATCGCATCGGAATTGCATATAAGAGGCACAATGCCGACTTAAGTACAAGAAGAGTGAATCTTCTAAGAGTTTGTGGTTTGAGCGGCTCCTGGGAGACCAGTATTAGATTCCGATGCACAAGTGCAGGTTTACTGTATCCCTCGGACCTTCACATTGACGATGAAACACAGAAATCGCATTGGAATTGAATAAAAATGGCACAAAGCCGACTTAAGTAGAGGAAGAGTGAATCTTCTAAGAGTTTGTGCTTTGAGTAGCTCCTGGGAGACCACTATTAGATTCCAATGCACCAGTTCACGTTTACTGTATCCCTTGGACCTTCACATTGAGGATGAAACACAGAAATCGCATCGGAATTGAATATAAAAGGCACGATGCCAACTTAAGTACAAGAAGAGTGAATCTTTTAAGAGTTTGTGGTTTGAGTGTCTCCTGGAATACCAGTATTAGATTCCGATGCACCAGTGCAGGTTTACTGTATCCCTTGGACCTTCACATTGACGATGAAAGACAGAAATCGCATCGGAATTGAATATAACAGGCACAATGCCAATTTAAGTACAAGAAGAGTGAGTCTACTAACAGTTTGTGCTTTGAGCGGCTCCTGGGAGACCAGTATTAGATTCCGATGCACCAGTGCAGGTTTACTGTATCCATTGGACCTTCACATCGACGATGAAACACAGAAATCGCATCGGAATTAAATATGAATGGCACAATGGGGACATAAGTATAAGAAAAGTGAGTCTTCTAACAGTTTGTGCTTTGAGCGGCTCCTGGGAGACCAGTATTAGATTCCGATGCACCATCTCAGTTTTACTGTATACCTTGGACCTTCACATTGACGATGAAACACAGAAATCGCATCGGAATTGAATATAAAAGGCACAATGCTGATTAAGTACAAGAAGAGTGAATCTTCTAAGAGTTTGTGGTTTGAGCGGCTCCTGGGAGACTAGTATTTGATTCCGATGCACCAGTGCAGGTTTACTGTATCCCTTGGACCTTTACATTGACGATGAGACACAGAAATCGCATAGGAATTAAATATAAAAGACACAATGCCGACATAAGTACAAGAAGAAAGAATCTTCTAAGAGTTTGTGCTTTGAGCGGCTCATGGGAGACCAGTATTAAATTCCGATGCACCAGTGCACGTTTACTGTATCCCTTGGACCTTCACATTGACGATGAAACACAGAAATCGCATCGGAATTGAATATAAGAGGCACAATGCCGACATAAGTACAAGAAGAGTGAATCTTCTAAGAGTTTGTGGTTTGAGCGGCTCCTGGAAGACCAGTATTAGATTCCGATGCACCAGTTCAGGTTTACTGTATCCCTTGGACCTTCACATTGACGATGAAACACAGAAATCGCATCGGAATTGAATATAAGAGGCACAATGCCGACATAAGTACAAGAAGAGTGAATCTTCTAAGAGTTTGTGCTTTGAGCGGCTCCTGGGAGACCACTATTAGATTCCAATGCACCAGTTCAGGTTTACTGTATCCCTTGGACGTTCACATTGACGATGAAACACAGAAATCGCATCGCAATTGAATATAAAAGGCACAATTGCGACTTAAGTACAAGAAGAGTGAATCTTCTATGAGTTTGTGCTTTGAGCGGCTCCTGGAAGACCAGTATTAGATTCCGATGCACCAGTGCAGGTTTACTGTATCCCTTGGACCTTCACAATGACGATGAAACACAGAAATCGCATCGGAATTGCATATAAGAGGCACAATGCCAACTTAAGTACAAGAAGAGTGAATCTTCTAAGAGATTGTGGTTTGAGCGGCTCCTGGGAGACCAGTATTAGATTCCGATGCACAAGTGCAGGTTTACTGTATCCCTCGGACCTTCACATTGACGATGAAACACAGAAATCGCATTGGAATTGAATAAAAATGGCACAAAGCCGACTTAAGTAGAGGAAGAGTGAATCTTCTAAGAGTTTGTGCTTTGAGTAGCTCCTGGGAGACCACTATTAGATTCCAATGCACCAGTTCACGTTTACTGTATCCCTTGGACTTTCACATTGAGGATGAAACACAGAAATCGCATCGGAATTGAATATAAAAGGCACGATGCCAACTTAAGTACAAGAAGAGTGAATCTTCTAAGAGTTTGTGGTTTGAGTGTCTCCTGGAATACCAGTATTAGATTCCGATGCACCAGTGCAGGTTTACTGTATCCCTTGGACCTTCACATTGACGATGAAAGACAGAAATCGCATCGGAATTGAATATAAGAGGCACAATGCCAACTTAAGTACAAGAAGAGTGAGTCTACTAACAGTTTGTGCTTTGAGCGGCTCCTGGGAGACCAGTATTAGATTCCGATGCACCAGTGCAGGTTTACTGTATCCATTGGACCTTCACATCGACGATGAAACACAGAAATCGCATCGGAATTAAATATGAATGGCACAATGGGGACATAAGTATAAGAAAAGTGAGTCCTCTAACAGTTTGTGCTTTGAGCGGCTCCTGGGAGACCAGTATTAGATTCCGATGCACCATCTCAGGTTTACTGTATCCCTTGGACCTTCACATTGACGATGAAACACAGAAATCGCATCGGAATTGAATATAAAAGGCACAATGCCGACTTAAGTACAAGAAGAGTGCGTCTTCTAACAGTTTGTGCTTTGAGCGGCTCCTGGGAGACCAGTATTAGATTGCGATGCACCAGTCCAGGTTAACTGTATCCCTTGGACCTTCACATTGACTATGAAACACAGAAATCGCATCGGAATTGAGTATAAAAGGCACAATGCCGACTTAAGTACAAGAAGAGTGAATCTTCTAATAGTTTGTGGTTTGAGCGGCTCCTGGGAGACCAGTGTTAGATTCCAATGCTCCAGTGGAGGTTTACTGTATCCCTTGGACCTTCACATTGACGATGAAACACAGAAATCGCATCGCAATTGAATATAAAAGGCACAATGGCAACTTAAGTACAAGAAGAGTGAGTCTTCTAACAGTTTGAGCTTTGAGCGGCTCCTGGCAGACCAGTATTAGATTCCGATGCACCAGTGGAGGTTAACTGTATACCCTGGACCTTCACATTGACGGTGAAACACAGAAATCGCATCGGAATTGAATATAAAAGGCACAATGCCGACTTAAGTACAACAAGAGTGAATCTTCTAAGAGTTTGTGCTGTGAGCGGCTCCTGGGAGACCATTATTGGATTCCGATGCACCAATGCAGGTTTACTGTATCCCTTGGACCTTCAATTTGAGGATGAAACACAGAAATCGCATCGGAATTGAATATAAAAGGCACAATGCCGACTTAAGTACAAGAAGAGTGAATGTTCTAAGAGTATGTGCTTTGAGCGGCTAATGGGAGACCAGTGTTAGATTCCGATGCACCAGTGCAGGTGTACTCTATCCCTTGGACCTTCACATTGACGATGAAACACAGATATCGCATCGGAATTGAAAAGGAACAATGATGACTTAAGTACAAGAAGAGTGAGTCTACTAACAGTTTGTGCTTTGAGCGGCTCCAGGGAGACCAGTATTAGATTCCGATGCACCAGTGCAGGTTTACTGTATCCATTGGACCTTCACATCGACGATGAAACACAGAAATCGCATCGGAATTAAATATGAATGGCACAATGGCGACATAAGTATAAGAAAAGTGAGTCTTCTAACTGTTTGTGCTTTGAGCGGCTCCTGGGAGACCAGTATTAGATTCCGATGCACCATCTCAGGCTTACTGTATCCCTTGGACCTTCACATTGACGATGAAACACAGAAATCGCATCGGAATTGAATATAAAAGGCACAATGCCGACTTAAGTACAAGAAGAGTGCGTCTTCTAACAGTTTGTGTTTTGAGCGGCTCCTGGGAGACCAGTATTAGATTGCGATGCACCAGTGCAGGTTTACTGTATCCCTTGGACCTTCACATTGACTATGAAACACAGAAATCGCATCGGAATTGAGTATAAAAGGCACAATGCCGACTTAAGTACAAGAAGAGTGAATCTTCTAAGAGTTTGTGGTTTGAGCGGCTCCTGGGAGACCAGTGTTAGATTCCAATGCACCGGTGGAGGTTTACTGTATCCCTTGGACCTTCACATTGACGATGAAACACAGAAATCGCATCGCAATTGAATATAAAAGGCACAATGCCAACTTAAGTACAAGAAGAGTGAGTCTTCTAACAGTTTGTGCTTTGAGCGGCTCCTGAGAGACCAGTATTAGATTCCGATGCACCAGTGCAGGTTTACTGTATCCCTTGGACCTTCACATTGACGATGAAACTTAGAAATCGCATCGGAATTGAATATAAAAGGCACAATACCGACTTAAGTACAAGAAGAGTGAATCTGATAAGAGTTTGTGCTTTGAGCGGCTCCTGGGAGACCAGTATTAGATTCCGATGCACCACTGCAGGTTTACTGTATCCCTTGGACCTTCACATTGACGGTAAAACACAGAAATCGCATCGGAATTGAATATAAAAGGCACAATGCCGACTTAAGTACAAGAAGAGTGAATCTTGTAAGAGTTTGTGGTTTGAGCGGCTCCTGGGAGACCAGTATTAGATTCCGATGCTCCAGAGCATGTTTACTGTATCCCTTGGACCTTCACATTGACGATGAAACACAGAAAACGCATCGGAATTGAATATAAGACGCACAATGCCGACTTAAGTACAAGAAGAGTGAATCTTGTAATAGTTTGTGCTTTGAGCGGCTCCTGGGAGACCAGTATTAGATTCCCATGCACCAGTGCAGGTTTACTGTATCCCTTGGACCTCCACATTGACGATGAAACACAGACATCGCATCGGAATTGAATATAAGAGGCACAATGCCGACATAAGTACAAGAAGAGTGAATCTTCTAAGAGTTTGTGCTTTGAGCGGCTCCTGGGAGACCACTATTAGATTCCAATGCACCAGTTCAGGTTTACTGTATCCCTTGGACCTTCACATTGACGATGAAACACAGAAATCGCATCGGAATTGAATATAAAAGGCACAATGCCGACTTAAGTACAAGAAGAGAGAATCTTCTGAGAGTTTGTGCTTTGAGCGGCTCCTGGGAGACCAGTATTAGATTCCGATGCACCAGTGCAGGTTTACCGTATCCCTTGGACCTTCACATTGTCGATGAAATAAAGAAATCGCATCTGAATTGAATATAAAAGGCACAATGCCGACTTGAGAACAAGAAGAGTGAATCTTCTAAGAGTTTGTGCTTTGAGCGGCTCCGGGGAGACAAGTATTAGATTCCGATGCAACAGTGCAGGTTTACTGTATCCCTTGGACCTTCACATTGACAATGAAACACAGAAATCTCATCGGAATTGAATATAAAAGGCACAAGACCGACTTAAGTACAAGAAGAGTGAATCTTCTAAGAGTTTGTGCTTTGAGCGGCTCCTGGGAGACCAGTATTAGATTCCGATGCAACAGTGCAGGTTTACTGTATCCCTTGGACCTTCACATTGACAATGAAACACAGAAATCTCATCGGAATTGAATATAAAAGGCACAAGACCGACTTAAGTACAAGAAGAGTGAATCTTCTAAGAGTTTGTGCTTTGAGCGGCTCCTGGGAGACCAGTATTAGATTCCGATGCACCAGTGCAGGTTTACTGTATCCCTTGGACCTTCACATTGACGATGAAACTTAGAAATCGCATCGGAATTGAATATAAAAGGCACAATGCCGACATAAGTACAAGAAGAATGAATCTTCTAAGAGTTTGTGGTTTGAGCGGCTCCTGGGAGACCAGTATTAGATTCCGATGCACCAGTGCAGGTTTACTGTATCCCTTGGACCTTCACATTGACGATGAAACACAGAAATCGCATCTGAATTGAATATAAAAGGCACAATGCCGACTTAAGTACAAGAAGAGTGCGTCTTCTAACAGTTTGTGCTTTGAGCGGCTCCTGGGAGACCAGTATTAGATTCCGATGCACCAGTGCAGGTTTACTGTATCCATTGGACCTTCACATCGACGATGAAACACAGAAATCGCATCGGAATTAAATATGAATGGCACAATGGGGACATAAGTATAAGAAAAGTGAGTCTTCTAACAGTTTGTGCTTTGAGCGGTTCCTGGGAGACCAGTATTAGATTCCGATGCACCATCTCAGGTTTACTGTATCCCTTGGACCTTCACATTGACGATGAAACACAGAAATCGCATCGGAATTGAATATAAAAGGCACAATGCCGACTTAAGTACAAGAAGAGTGCGTCTTCTAACAGTTTGTGCTTTGAGCGGCTCCTGGGAGACCAGTATTAGATTGCGATGCACCAGTCCAGGTTAACTGTATCCCTTGGACCTTCACATTGACTATGAAACACAGAAATCGCATCGGAATTGAGTATAAAAGGCACAATGCCGACTTAAGTACAAGAAGAGTGAATCTTCTAAGAGTTTGTCGTTTGAGCGGCTCCTGGGAGACCAGTGTTAGATTCCAATGCTCCAGTGGAGGTTTACTGTATCCCTTGGACCTTCATATTGACGATGAAACACAGAAATCGCATCGCAATTGAATATAAAAGGCACAATGGCAACTTAAGTACAAGAAGAGTGAGTCTTCTAACAGTTTGAGCTTTGAGCGGCTCCTGGGAGACCAGTATTAGATTCCGATGCACCAGTGGAGGTTAACTGTATACCCTGGACCTTCACATTGACGGTGAAACACAGAAATCGCATCGGAATTGAATATAAAAGGCACAATGCCGACTTAAGTACAAGAAGAGTGAATGTTCTAAGAGTATGTGCTTTGAGCGGCTAATGGGAGACCAGTATTAGATTCCGATGCACCAGTGCAGGTGTACTCTATCCTTTGGACCTTCACATTGACGATGAAACACAGATATCGCATCGGAATTGAAAAGGAACAATGATGACTTAAGTACAAGAAGAGTGAGTCTACTAACAGTTTGTGCTTTGAGCGGCTCCAGGGAGACCAGTATTAGATTCCGATGCACCAGTGCAGGTTTACTGTATCCATTGGACCTTCACATCGACGATGAAACACAGAAATCGCATCGGAATTAAATATGAATGGCACAATGGCGACATAAGTATAAGAAAAGTGAGTCTTCTAACTGTTTGTGCTTTGAGCGGCTCCTGGGAGACCAGTATTAGATTCCGATGCACCATCTCAGGCTTACTGTATCCCTTGGACCTTCACATTGACGATGAAACACAGAAATCGCATCGGAATTGAATATAAAAGGCACAATGCCGACTTAAGTACAAGAAGAGTGCGTCTTCTAACAGTTTGTGTTTTGAGCGGCTCCTGGGAGACCAGTATTAGATTGCGATGCACCAGTGCAGGTTTACTGTATCCCTTGGACCTTCACATTGACTATGAAACACAGAAATCGCATCGGAATTGAGTATAAAAGGCACAATGCCGACTTAAGTATAAGAAGAGTGAATCTTCTAAGAGTTTGTGGTTTGAGCGGCTCCTGGGAGACCAGTGTTAGATTCCAATGCACCGGTGGAGGTTTACTGTATCCCTTGGACCTTCACATTGACGATGAAACACAGAAATCGCATCGCAATTGAATATAAAAGGCACAATGCCAACTTAAGTACAAGAAGAGTGAGTCTTCTATGCTTTGAGCGGCTCCTGAGAGACCAGTATTAGATTCCGATGCACCAGTGCAGGTTTACTGTATCCCTTGGACCTTCACATTGACGATGAAACTTAGAAATCGCATCGGAATTGAATATAAAAGGCACAATACCGACTTAAGTACAAGAAGAGTGAATCTGATAAGAGTTTGTGCTTTGAGCGGCTCCTGGGAGACCAGTATTAGATTCCGATGCACCACTGCAGGTTTACTGTATCCCTTGGACCTTCACATTGACGGTAAAACACAGAAATCGCATCGGAATTGAATATAAAAGGCACAATGCCGACTTAAGTACAAGAAGAGTGAATCTTGTAAGAGTTTGTGGTTTGAGCGGCTCCTGGGAGACCAGTATTAGATTCCGATGCTCCAGAGCATGTTTACTGTATCCCTTGGACCTTCACATTGACGATGAAACACAGAAAACGCATCGGAATTGAATATAAGACGCACAATGCCGACTTAAGTACAAGAAGAGTGAATCTTGTAATAGTTTGTGCTTTGAGCGGCTCCTGGGAGACCAGTATTAGATTCCCATGCACCAGTGCAGGATTACTGTATCCCTTGGACCTCCACATTGACGATGAAACACAGACATCGCATCGGAATTGAATATAAGAGGCACAATGCCGACATAAGTACAAGAAGAGTGAATCTTCTAAGAGTTTGTGCTTTGAGCGGCTCCTGGGAGACCACTATTAGATTCCAATGCACCAGTTCAGGTTTACTGTATCCCTTGGACCTTCACATTGACGATGAAACACAGAAATCGCATCGGAATTGAATATAAAAGGCACAATGCCGACTTAAGTACAAGAAGAGAGAATCTTCTGAGAGTTTGTGCTTTGAGCGGCTCCTGGGAGACCAGTATTAGATTCCGATGCACCAGTGCAGGTTTACCGTATCCCTTGGACCTTCACATTGTCGATGAAATAAAGAAATCGCATCTGAATTGAATATAAAAGGCACAATGCCGACTTGAGAACAAGAAGAGTGAATCTTCTAAGAGTTTGTGCTTTGAGCGGCTCCTGGGAGACAAGTATTAGATTCCGATGCAACAGTGCAGGTTTACTGTATCCCTTGGACCTTCACATTGACAATGAAACACAGAAATCTCATCGGAATTGAATATAAAAGGCACAAGACCGACTTAAGTACAAGAAGAGTGAATCTTCTAAGAGTTTGTGCTTTGAGCGGCTCCTGGGAGACCAGTATTAGATTCCGATGCAACAGTGCAGGTTTACTGTATCCCTTGGACCTTCACATTGACAATGAAACACAGAAATCTCATCGGAATTGAATATAAAAGGCACAAGACCGACTTAAGTACAAGAAGAGTGAATCTTCTAAGAGTTTGTGCTTTGAGCGGCTCCTGGGAGACCAGTATTAGATTCCGATGCACCAGTGCAGGTTTACTGTATCCCTTGGACCTTCACATTGACGATGAAACTTAGAAATCGCATCGGAATTGAATATAAAAGGCACAATGCCGACATAAGTACAAGAAGAATGAATCTTCTAAGAGTTTGTGGTTTGAGCGGCTCCTGGGAGACCAGAATTAGATTCCGATGCACCAGTGCAGGTTTACTGTATCCCGTGGACCTTCACATTGACGATGAAACACAGAAATCGCATCTGAATTGAATATAAAAGGCACAATGCCGACATAAGTACAAGAAGAGTGAATCTTCTGAGAGTTTGTGCTTTTGAGCGGCTCCTGGGAGACCAGTATTAGATTCCGATGCACCAGTGCAGGTTTTACTGTATCCCTTGGACCTTCACATTGACGATGAAACACAGAAATCGCACCGGAATTGAATATAAAAGGCACAATGCCGACTTATGTACAAGAAGAATGAATCTTCTAAGAGTTTGTGCTTTGAGCGGCTCCTGGGAGACCAGTATTGGATTCCGATGCCCCAGTGCAGGTTTACTGTATCTCTTGGACCTTCACATTGACGATGAAGCACAGAAATCGAATCGGAATTGAATATAAAAGGCACAATGCTGACTTAAGTACAAGAAGAGTGAGTCTACTAACAGTTTGTGCTTCGAGCGGCTCCTGGGAGACCAGTATTAGATTCCGATGCACCAGTGCAGGTTTACTGTATCCCTTGGACCTTCACATCGACGATGAAACACAGAAATCGATCGGAATTGAATATAAGAGGCACAATGCCGACATAAGTACAAGAAGAGTGAATCTTCTAAGAGTTTGTGCTTTGAGCGGCTCCTGGGAGACCACTATTAGATTCCAATGCACCAGTTCAGGTTTACTGTATCCCTTGGACCTTCACATTGACGATGAAACACAGAAATCGCATCGGAATTGAATATAAAAGGCACAATGCCGACTTAAGTACAAGAAGAGTGAATCTTCTAAGAGTTTGTGGTTTGAGTGGCTCCTGGAAGACCAGTATTAGATTCCGATGCACCAGTGCAGGTTTACTGTATCCCTTGGACCTTCACATTGACGATGAAATACAGAAATCGCATCGGAATTGAATATAAGAGGCACAATGCCGACTTAAGTACAAGAAGAGTGAATCTTCTAAGAGTTTGAGGTTTGAGCGGCTCCTGGGAGACCAGTATTAGATTCCGATGCACCAGTGCAGGTTTACTGTATCCCTTGGACCTTCACATTGACGATGAAACACAGAAATCGCATCGGAATTGAATATAAAAGGCACAATGCCGACTTAAGTACAAGAAGAGTGAATCTTCTAAGAGTTTGTGGTTTGAGCGGCTCCTGGGAGACCAGTATTAGATTCCGATGCACCAGTGCAGGTTTACTGTATCCCTTGGACCTTCACATTGGCGATGAAACACAGAAATCTCATCTGAATTGAATATAAAAGGCACAATGCCGACTTAAGTACAAAAAGAGTGAATCATCTAAGAGTTTGTGCTTTGAGCGGCTCCTGGGAGACCAGTATTGGATTCCGATGCACCAGTGCAGGTTTACTGTATCCCTTGGACCTTCAATTTGAGGATGAAACACAGAAATCGCATCGGAATTGAATATAAAAGGCACAATGCCGACTTAAGTACAAGAAGAGTGAATCTTCTAAGAGTTTGTGCTTTGAGCGGCTAATAGGAGTCCAGTATTAGATTCCGATGCACCAGTGCAGGTTTTACTGTATCCCTTGGACCTTCACATTGACGAAGAAACACAGAAATAGCATCGGAATTGAATATAAAAGGCACAATGCCGACTTAAGTACAAGAAGAGTGAATCTTCTTAGAGTTTGTGCTTTGAGCGGCTCCTGGGAGACCAGTATTGGATTCCGATGCACCAGTGCAGGTTTACTGCATCCCTTGGACCTTCACATTGACGATGAAACACAGAAATCGCATCGGAATTGAATATAAAAGGCACAATGCTGATTAAGTACTAGAAGAGTGAATCTTCTAAGAGTTTGTGGTTTGAGCGGCTCCTGGGAGACTAGTATTTGATTCCGATGCACCAGTGCAGGTTTACTGTATCCCTTGGACCTTTACATTGACGATGAGACACAGAAATCGCATAGGAATTGAATATAAGAGGTACAATGCCGACATAAGTACAAGAAGAGTGAATCTTCTAAGAGTTTGTGGTTTGAGCGGCTCCTGGAAGACCAGTATTAGATTCCGATGCACCAGTGCAGGTTTACTGTATCCCGTGGACCTTCACATTGACGATGAAACACAGAAATCGCATCTGAATTGAATATAAAAGGCACAATGCCGACATAAGTACAAGAAGAGTGAATCTTCTGAGAGTTTGTGCTTTTGAGCGGCTCCTGGGAGACCAGTATTAGATTCCGATGCACCAGTGCAGGTTTTACTGTATCCCTTGGACCTTCACATTGACGATGAAACACAGAAATCGCACCGGAATTGAATATAAAAGGCACAATGCCGACTTATGTACAAGAAGAATGAATCTTCTAAGAGTTTGTGCTTTGAGCGGCTCCTGGGAGACCAGTATTGGATTCCGATGCCCCAGTGCAGGTTTACTGTATCTCTTGGACCTTCACATTGACGATGAAGCACAGAAATCGAATCGGAATTGAATATAAAAGGCACAATGCTGACTTAAGTACAAGAAGAGTGAGTCTACTAACAGTTTGTGCTTCGAGCGGCTCCTGGGAGACCAGTATTAGATTCCGATGCACCAGTGCAGGTTTACTGTATCCCTTGGACCTTCACATCGACGATGAAACACAGAAATCGCATCGGAATTGAATATAAGAGGCACAATGCCGACATAAGTACAAGAAGAGTGAATCTTCTAAGAGTTTGTGCTTTGAGCGGCTCCTGGGAGACCACTATTAGATTCCAATGCACCAGTTCAGGTTTACTGTATCCCTTGGACCTTCACATTGACGATGAAACACAGAAATCGCATCGGAATTGAATATAAAAGGCACAATGCCGACTTAAGTACAAGAAGAGTGAATCTTCTAAGAGTTTGTGGTTTGAGCGGCTCCTGGAAGACCAGTATTAGATTCCGATGCACCAGTGCAGGTTTACTGTATCCCTTGGACCTTCACATTGACGATGAAATACAGAAATCGCATCGGAATTGAATATAAGAGGCACAATGCCGACTTAAGTACAAGAAGAGTGAATCTTCTAAGAGTTTGAGGTTTGAGCGGCTCCTGGGAGACCAGTATTAGATTCCGATGCACCAGTGCAGGTTTACTGTATCCCTTGGACCTTCACATTGACGATGAAACACAGAAATCGCATCGGAATTGAATATAAAAGGCACAATGCCGACTTAAGTACAAGAAGAGTGAATCTTCTAAGAGTTTGTGGTTTGAGCGGCTCCTGGGAGACCAGTATTAGATTCCGATGCACCAGTGCAGGTTTACTGTATCCCTTGGACCTTCACATTGGCGATGAAACACAGAAATCTCATCTGAATTGAATATAAAAGGCACAATGCCGACTTAAGTACAAAAAGAGTGAATCATCTAAGAGTTTGTGCTTTGAGCGGCTCCTGGGAGACCAGTATTGGATTCCGATGCACCAGTGCAGGTTTACTGTATCCCTTGGACCTTCAATTTGAGGATGAAACACAGAAATCGCATCGGAATTGAATATAAAAGGCACAATGCCGACTTAAGTACAAGAAGAGTGAATCTTCTAAGAGTTTGTGCTTTGAGCGGCTAATAGGAGTCCAGTATTAGATTCCGATGCACCAGTGCAGGTTTTACTGTATCCCTTGGACCTTCACATTGACGAAGAAACACAGAAATAGCATCGGAATTGAATATAAAAGGCACAATGCCGACTTAAGTACAAGAAGAGTGAATCTTCTTAGAGTTTGTGCTTTGAGCGGCTCCTGGGAGACCAGTATTGGATTCCGATGCACCAGTGCAGGTTTACTGCATCCCTTGGACCTTCACATTGACGATGAAACACAGAAATCGCATCGGAATTGAATATAAAAGGCACAATGCTGATTAAGTACTAGAAGAGTGAATCTTCTAAGAGTTTGTGGTTTGAGCGGCTCCTGGGAGACTAGTATTTGATTCCGATGCACCAGTGCAGGTTTACTGTATCCCTTGGACCTTTACATTGACGATGAGACACAGAAATCGCATAGGAATTGAATATAAGAGGTACAATGCCGACATAAGTACAAGAAGAGTGAATCTTCTAAGAGTTTGTGGTTTGAGCGGCTCCTGGAAGACCAGTATTAGATTCCGATGCACCAGTTCAGGTTTACTGTATCCCTTGGACCTTCACATTGACGATGAAACACAGAAATCGCATCGGAATTGAATATAAGAGGCACAATGCCGACTTAAGTACAAGAAGAGTGAATCTTCTAAGAGTTTGTGCTGTGAGCGGCTCCTGGGAGACCAGTATTAGATTCCGATGCACCAGTGCAGGTTTACTGTATCCCTTGGACCTTCACATTGACGATGAAACACAGAAATCGCATCGGAATTGAATATAAAAGGCACAATGCCGACATAAGTACAAGAAGAGTGAATCTTATAAGAGATTGTGCTTTGAGCGGCTCCTGGGAGACCAGTATTAGATTCCGATGCACCAGTGCAGGTTTACTGTATCCCTTGGACCTTCACATTGAAGATAAAACACAAAAACGCATCGGAATTGAATATAAGAGGCACAATGCCGACATAAGTAAGAGAAGAGTGAATCTTCTAAGAGTTTGTGCTTTGAGCGGCTACTGGGAGACCACTATTAGATTCCAATGCACCAGTTCAGGTTTACTGTATCCCTTGGACCTTCACATTGGCGATGAAACACAGAAATCGCATCGGAATTGAATATAAAAGGCACAATGCCGACTTAAGTACAAGAAGAGTGAATCTTCTAAGAGTTTGTGGTTTGAGCGGCTCCTGGAAGACCAGTATTAGATTCCGATGCACCAGTGCAGGTTTACTGTATCCCTTGGACCTTCACGTTGACGATGAAACACAGAAATCGCATCGGAATTGAATATAAGAGGCACAATGCCGACTTAAGTACAAGAAGAGTGAATCTTCTAAGAGTTTGTGGTTTGAGCGGCTCCTGGGAGACCAGTATTAGATTCCGATGCACCAGTGCAGGTTTACTGTATCCCTTGGACCTTCACATTGACGATGAAACACAGAAATCGCATCTGAATTGAATATAAAAGGCACAATGCCGACATAAGTACAAGAAGAGTGAATCTTCTGAGAGTTTGTGCTTTTGAGCGGCTCCTGGGAGACCAGTATTAGATTCCGATGCACCAGTGCAGGTTTTACTGTATCCCTTGGACCTTCACATTGACGATGAAACACAGAAATCGCATCGGAATTGAATATAAAAGGCACAATGCCGACTTATGTACAAGAAGAATGAATCTTCTAAGAGTTTGTGCTTTGAGCGGCTCCTGGGAGACCAGTATTGGATTCCGATGCCCCAGTGCAGGTTTACTGTATCTCTTGGACTTTCACATTGACGCTGAAGCACAGAAATCGAATCGGAATTGAATGTAAAAGCCACAATGCTGACTTAAGTACAAGAAGAGTGAGTCTACTAACAGTTTGTGCTTCGAGCGGCTCCTGGGAGACCAGTATTAGATTCCGATGCACCAGTGCAGGTTTACTGTATCCCTTGGACCTTCACATTGACGATGAAACACAGAAATCGCATCGGAATTGAATATAAGAGGCACAATGCCGACATAAGTACAAGAAGAGTGAATCTTCTAAGAGTTTGTGGTTTGAGCGGCTCCTGGAAGACCAGTATTAGATTCCGATGCACCAGTTCAGGTTTACTGTATCCCTTGGACCTTCAGATTGACGATGAAACACAGAAATCGCATCGGAATTAAATATAAAAGGCACAATGCCGACTTAAGTACAAGAAGAGTGAATCTTCTAAGAGTTTGTGGTTTGAGCGGCTCCTGGAAGACCAGTATTAGATTCCGATGCACCAGTGCAGGTTTACTGTATCCCTTGGTCCTTCACATTGACGATGAAATACAGAAATCGCATCGGAATTGAATATAAGAGGCACAATGCCGACTTAAGTACAAGAAGAGTGAATCTTCTAAGAGTTTGAGGTTTGAGCGGCTCCTGGGAGACCAGTATTAGATTCCGATGCACCAGTGCAGGTTTACTGTATCCCTTGGACCTTCACATTGACGATGAAACACAGAAATCGCATCGGAATTGAATATAAAAGGCACAATGCCGACTTAAGTACAAGAAGAGTGAATCTTCTAAGAGTTTGTGGTTTGAGCGGCTCCTGGGAGACCAGTATTAGATTCCGATGCACCAGTGCAGGTTTACTGTATCCCTTGGACCTTCACATTGGCGATGAAAAACAGAAATCTCATCTGAATTGAATATAAAAGGCACAATGCCGACTTAAGTACAAAAAGAGTGAATCTTCTAAGAGTTTGTGCTTTGAGCGGCTCCTGGGAGACCAGTATTGGATTCCGATGCACCAGTGCAGGTTTACTGTATCCCTTGGACCTTCAAGTTGAGGATGAAACACAGAAATCGCATCGGAATTGAATATAAAAGGCACAATGCCGACTTAAGTACAAGAAGAGTGAATCTTCTAAGAGTTTGTGCTTTGAGCGACTAATGGGAGTCCAGTATTAGATTCCGATGCACCAGTGCAGGTTTTACTGTATCCCTTGGACCTTCACATTGACGATGAAACACAGAAATAGCATCGGAATTGATTATAAAAGGCACAATGCCGACTTAAGTACAAGAAGAGTGAATCTTCTTAGAGTTTGTGCTTTGAGCGGCTCCTGGGAGACCAGTATTGGATTCCGATGCACCAGTGCAGGTTTACTGCATCCCTTGGACCTTCACATTGACGATGAAACACAGAAATCGCATCGGAATTGAATATAAAAGGCACAATGCTGATTAAGTACAAGAAGAGTGAATCTTCTAAGAGTTTGTGGTTTGAGCGGCTCCTGGGAGACTAGTATTTGATTCCGATGCACCAGTGCAGGTTTACTGTATCCCTTGGACCTTTACATTGACGATGAGACACAGAAATCGCATAGGAATTAAATATAAAAGACACAATGCCGACATAAGTACAAGAAGAAAGAATCTTCTAAGAGTTTGTGCTTTGAGCGGCTCCTGGGCGACCAGTATTAAATTCCGATGCACCAGTGCACGTTTACTGTATCCCTTGGAACTTCACATTGGCGATGAAACACAAAAATGGCATCGGAATTGAATTTAAAAGACACAATGCCGACTTAAGTATAAGAAGAGTGACTCTTCTATGAGTTTGTGCTTTGAGCGGCTCCTGGGAGACCAGTATTAGATTCTGATGCACCAGTGCAGCTTTACTGTATACCTTGGACCTTCACATTGACGATGAAACACAGAAATCGCATCGGAATTGAATATAAGAGGTACAATGCCGACATAAGTACAAGAAGAGTGAATCTTCTAAGAGTTTGTGGTTTGAGCGGCTCCTGGAAGACCAGTATTAGATTCCGATGCACCAGTTCAGGTTTACTGTATCCCTTGGACCTTCACATTGACGATGAAACACAGAAATCGCATCGGAATTGAATATAAGAGGCACAATGCCGACATAAGTACAAGAAGAGTGAATCTTCTAAGAGTTTGTGGTTTGAGCGGCTCCTGGAAGACCAGTATTAGATTCCGATGCACCAGTTCAGGTTTACTGTATCCCTTGGACCTTCACATTGACGATGAAACACAGAAATCGCATCGGAATTGAATATAAAAGGCACAATGCCGACTTAAGTACAAGAAGAGTGAATCTTCTAAGAGTTTGTGCTTTGAGCGGCACCTGGGAGACAAGTATTAGATTCCGATGCAACAGTGCAGGTTTACTGTATCCCTTGGACCTTCACATTGACGATGAAACACAGAAATCGCATCGGAATTGAATATAAAAGGCACAATACCGACTTAAGTACAAGAAGAAAGAATCTTCTAAGAGTTTGTGCTTTGAGCGGCTCCTGGGAGACCAGTATTAGATTCCCATGCACCAGGGCAGGTTTACTGTATCGCTTGGACCTTCACATTGACGATGAAACACAGATATCGCATCGGAATTGAATATAAAAGGATCAATGATGACTTAAGTACAAGAAGAGTGAGTCTACTAACAGTATGTGCTTTGAGCGGCTCCTGGGAGACCAGTATTAGATTCCGATGCACCAGTGCAGGTTTACTGTATCCCTTGGACCTTCACATTGACGATGAAACACAGAAATCGCATCGGAATTGAATATAAGAGGCACAATGCCGACATAAGTACAAGAAGAGTGAATCTTCTAAGAGTTTGTGCTTTGAGCGGCTCCTGGGAGACCACTATTAGATTCCAATGCACCAGTTCAGGTTTACTGTATCCCTTGGACCTTCACATTGACGATGAAACAAAGAAATCGCATCGGAATTGAATATAAAAGGCACAATGCCGACTTAAGTACAAGAAGAGTGAATCTTCTAAGAGTTTGTGATTCGAGCGGCTCCTGGAAGACCAGTATTAGATTCCGATGCACCAGTGCAGGTTTACTGTATCCCTTGGACCTTCACATTGACGATGAAATACAGAAATCGCATCGGAATTGAATATAAGAGGCACAATGCCGACTTAAGTACAAGAAGAGTGAATCTTCTAAGAGTTTGAGGTTTGAGCGGCTCCTGGGGGACCAGTATTAGATTCCGATGCACCAGTGCAGGTTTACTGTATCCCTTGGACCTTCACATTGACGATGAAACACAGAAATCGCATCGGAATTGAATCTAAAAGGCACAATGCCGACTTAAGTACAAGAAGAGTGAATCTTCTAAGAGTTTGTGGTTTGAGCGGCTCCTGGGAGACCAGTATTAGATTCCGATGCACCAGTGCAGGTTTACTGTATCCCTTGGACCTTCACATTGGCGATGAAACACAGAAATCTCATCTGAATTGAATATAAAAGGCACAATGCCGACTTAAGTACAAAAAGAGTGAATCTTCTAAGAGTTTGTGCTTTGAGCGGCTCCTGGGAGACCAGTATTGGATTCCGTTGCACCAGTGCAGGGTTACTGTATCCCTTGGACCTTCAATTTGAGGATGAAACACAGAAATCGCATCGGAATTGAATATAAAAGGCACAATGCCGACTTAAGTACAAGAAGAGTGAATCTTCTAAGAGTTTGTGCTTTGAGCGGCTAATGGGAGTCCAGTATTAGATTCCGATGCACCAGTGCAGGTTTAACTGTATCCCTTGGACCTTCACATTGACGATGAAACACAGAAATAGCATC
The DNA here is from genome assembly GCF_023898315.1 of Schistocerca nitens. Classification (NCBI taxonomy): domain Eukaryota; kingdom Metazoa; phylum Arthropoda; class Insecta; order Orthoptera; family Acrididae; genus Schistocerca; species Schistocerca nitens. The sequence continues at coordinate 35,013,578 of NC_064618.1, read as the reverse complement.
GGAATTGAATATAAAAGGCACAATGCCGACTTAAGTACAAGAAGAGTGAATCTTCTTAGAGTTTGTGCTTTGAGCGGCTCCTGGGAGACCAGTATTGGATTCCGATGCACCAGTGCAGGTTTACTGCATCCCTTGGACCTTCACATTGACGATGAAACACAGAAATCGCATCGGAATTGAATATAAAAGGCACAATGCTGATTAAGTACAAGAAGAGTGAATCTTCTAAGAGTTTGTGGTTTGAGCGGCTCCTGGGAGACTAGTATTTGATTTCGATGCACCAGTGCAGGTTTACTGTATCCCTTGGACCTTTACATTGACGATGAGACACAGAAATCGCATAGGAATTAAATATAAAAGACACAATGCCGACATAAGTACAAGAAGAAAGAATCTTCTAAGAGTTTGTGCTTTGAGCGGCTCCTGGGCGACCAGTATTAAATTCCGATGCACCAGTGCACGTTTACTGTATCCCTTGGAACTTCACATTGGCGATGAAACACAAAAATCGCATCGGAATTGAATTTAAAAGACACAATGCCGACTTAAGTATAAGAAGAGTGACTCTTCTATGAGTTTGTGCTTTGAGCGGCTCCTGGGAGACCAGTATTAGATTCTGATGCACCAGTGCAGCTTTACTGTATACCTTGGACCTTCACATTGACGATGAAACACAGAAATCGCATCGGAATTGAATATAAGAGGTACAATGCCGACATAAGTACAAGAAGAGTGAATCTTCTAAGAGTTTGTGGTTTGAGCGGCTCCTGGAAGACCAGTATTAGATTCCGATGCACCAGTTCAGGTTTACTGTATCCCTTGGACCTTCAAATTGACGATGAAACACAGAAATCGCATCGGAATTGAATATAAGAGGCACAATGCCGACTTAAGTACAAGAAGAGTGAATCTTCTAAGAGTTTGTGCTGTGAGCGGCTCCTGGGAGACCAGTATTAGATTCCGATGCACCAGTGCAGGTTTACTGTATCCCTTGGACCTTCACGTTGACGATGAAACACAGAAATCGCATCGGAATTGAATATAAAAGGCACAATGCCGACATAAGTACAAGAAAAGTGAATCTTATAAGAGTTTGTGCTTTGAGCGGCTCCTGGGAGACCGGTATTAGATTCCGATGCACCAGTGCAGGTTTACTGTATCCCTTGGACCTTCACATTGACGATAAAACACAAAAACGCATCGGAATTGAATATAAGAGGCACAATGCCGACATAAGTAAGAGAAGTGTGAATCTTCTAAGAGTTTGTGCTTTGAGCGGCTACTGGGAGACCACTATTAGATTCCAATGCACCAGTTCAGGTTTACTGTATCCCTTGGACCTTCACATTGACGATGAAACACAGAAATCGCATCGGAATTGAATATAAAAGGCACAATGCCGACTTAAGTACAAGAAGAGTGAATCTTCTAAGAGTTTGTGGTTTGAGCGGCTCCTGGAAGACCAGTATTAGATTCCGATGCACCAGTGCAGGTTTACTGTATCCCTTGGACCTTCACATTGACGATGAAACACAGAAATCGCATCGGAATTGAATTTAAGAGGCACAATGCCGACTTAAGTACAAGAAGAGTGAATCTTCTAAGAGTTTGTGGTTTGAGCGGCTCCTGGGAGACCAGTATTAGATTCCGATGCACCAGTGCAGGTTTACTGTATCCCTTGGACCTTCACATTGACGATGAAACACAGAAATCGCATCTGAATTGAATATAAAAGGCACAATGCCGACATAAGTACAAGAAGAGTGAATCTTCTGAGAGTTTGTGCTTTTGAGCGGCTCCTGGGAGACCAGTATTAGATTCCGATGCACCAGTGCAGGTTTTACTGTATCCCTTGGACCTTCACATTGACGATGAAACACAGAAATCGCATCGGAATTGAATATAAAAGGCACAATGCCGACTTATGTACAAGAAGAATGAATCTTCTAAGAGTTTGTGCTTTGAGCGGCTCCTGGGAGACCAGTATTGGATACCGATGCCCCAGTGCAGGTTTACTGTATCTCTTGGACCTTCACATTGACGATGAGGCACAGAAATCGAATCGGAATTGAATATAAAAGCCACAATGCTGACTTAAGTACAAGAAGAGTGAGTCTACTAACAGTTTGTGCTTCGAGCGGCTCCTGGGAGACCAGTATTAGATTCCGATGCACCAGTGCAGGTTTACTGTATCCCTTGGACCTTCACATTGACGATGAAACACAGAAATCGCATCGGAATTGAATATAAGAGGCACAATGCCGACATAAGTACAAGAAGAGTGAATCTTCTAAGAGTTTGTGCTTTGAGCGGCTCCTGGGAGACCACTATTAGATTCCAATGCACCAGTTCAGGTTTACTGTATCCCTTGGACCTTCACATTGACGATGAAACACAGAAATCGCATCGGAATTGAATATAAAAGGCACAATGCCGACTTAAGTACAAGAAGAGTGAATCTTCTAAGAGTTTGTGGTTTGAGCGGCTCCTGGAAGACCAGTATTAGATTCCGATGCACCAGTGCAGGTTTACTGTATCCCTTGGACCTTCACATTGACGATGAAATACAGAAATCGCATCGGAATTGAATATAAGAGGCACAATGCCGACTTAAGTACAAGAAGAGTGAATCTTCTAAGAGTTTGAGGTTTGAGCGGCTCCTGGGAGACCAGTATTAGATTCCGATGCACCAGTGCAGGTTTACTGTATCCCTTGGACCTTCACATTGACGATGAAACACAGAAATCGCATCGGAATTGAATATAAAAGGCACAATGCCGACTTAAGTACAAGAAGAGTGAATCTTCTAAGAGTTTGTGGTTTGAGCGGCTCCTGGGAGACCAGTATTAGATTCCGATGCACCAGTGCAGGTTTACTGTATCCCTTGGACCTTCACATTGGCGATGAAACACAGAAATCTCATCTGAATTGAATATAAAAGGCACAATGCCGACTTAAGTACAAAAAGAGTGAATCTTCTAAGAGTTTGTGCTTTGAGCGGCTCCTGGGAGACCAGTATTGGATTCCGATGCACCAGTGCAGGTTTACTGTATCCCTTGGACCTTCAATTTGAGGATGAAACACAGAAATCGCATCGGAATTGAATATAAAAGGCACAATGCCTACTTAAGTACAAGAAGAGTGAATCTTCTAAGAGTTTGTGCTTTGAGCAGCTAATGGGAGTCCAGTATTAGATTCCGATGCACCAGTGCAGGTTTTACTGTATCCCTTGGACCTTCACATTGACGATGAAACACAGAAATAGCATCGGAATTAAATATAAAAGGCACAATGCCGACTTAAGTACAAGAAGAGTGAATCTTCTTAGAGTTTGTGCTTTGAGCGGCTCCTGGGAGACCAGTACTGGATTCCGATGCACCAGTGCAGGTTTACTGCATCCCTTGGACCTTCACATTGACGATGAAACACAGAAATCGCATCGGAATTGAATATAAAAGGCACAATGCTGATTAAGTACAAGAAGAGTGAATCTTCTAAGAGTTTGTGGTTTGAGCGGCTCCTGGGAGACTAGTATTTGATTCCGATGCACCAGTGCAGGTTTACTGTATCCCTTGGACCTTTACATTGAGGATGAGACACAGAAATCGCATAGGAATTAAATATAAAAGACACAATGCCGACATAAGTACAAGAAGAAAGAATCTTCTAAGAGTTTGTGCTTTGAGCGGCTCCTGGGCGACCAGTATTAAATTCCGGTGCACCAGTGCACGTGTACTGTATCCCTTGGAACTTCACATTGGCGATGAAACACAAAAATCGCATCGGAATTGAATTTAAAAGACACAATGCCGACTTAAGTATAAGAAGAGTGACTCTTCTATGGGTTTGTGCTTTGCGCGGCTCCTGGGAGACCAGTATTAGATTCTGATGCACCAGTGCAGCTTTACTGTATACCTTGGACCTTCACATTGACGATGAAACACAGAAATCGCATCGGAATTGAATATAAGAGGTACAATGCCGACATAAGTACAAGAAGAGTGAATCTTCTAAGAGTTTGTGGTTTGAGCGGCTCCTGGAAGACCAGTATTAGATTCCGATGCACCAGTTCAGGTTTACTGTATCCCTTGGACCTTCACATTGACGATGAAACACAGAAATCGCATCGGAATTGAATATAAGAGGCACAATGCCGACTTAAGTACAAGAAGAGTGAATCTTCTAAGAGTTTGTGCTGTGAGCGGCTCCTGGGAGGCCAGTATTAGATTCCGATGCACCAGTGCAGGTTTACTGTATCCCTTGGACCTTCACATTGACGATGAAACACAGAAATCGCATCGGAATTGAATATAAAAGGCACAATGCCGACTTAAGTACAAGAAGAGTGAATCTTCTAAGAGTTTGTGCTTTGAGCGGCACCTGGGAGACAAGTACTAGATTCCGATGCAACAGTGCAGGTTTACTGTATCCCTTGGACCTTCACATTGACGATGAAACACAGAAATCGCATCGGAATTGAATATAAAAGGCACAATACCGACTTAAGTACAAGAAGAAAGAATCTTCTAAGAGTTTGTGCTTTGAGCGGCTCCTGGGAGACCAGTATTAGATTCCCATGCACCAGTGCAGGTTTACTGTACCGCTTGGACCTTCACATTGACGATGAAACACAGATATCGCATCGGAATTGAATATAAAAGGAACAATGATGACTTAAGTACAAGAAGAGTGAGTCTACTAACAGTATGTGCTTTGAGCGGCTCCTGGGAGACCAGTATTAGATTCCGATGCACCAGTGCAGGTTTACTGTATCCATTGGACCTTCACATCGACGATGAAACACAGAAATCGCATCGGAATTAAATATGAATGGCACAATGGCGACATAAGTATAAGAAAAGTGAGTCTTCTAACAGTTTGTGCTTTGAGCGGCTCCTGGGAGACCAGTATTAGATTCCGATGCACCATCTCAGGTTTACTGTATCCCTTGGACCTTCACATTGACGATGAAACACAGAAATCGCATCGGAATTGAATATAAAAGGCACAATGCCGACTTAAGTACAAGAAGAGTGCGTCTTCTAACAGTTTGTGCTTTGAGCGGCTCCTGGGAGACCAGTATTAGATTGCGATGCACCAGTGCAGGTTTACTGTATCCCTTGGACCTTCACATTGACTATGAAACACAGAAATCGCATCGGAATTGAGTATAAAAGGCACAATGCCGACTTAAGTACAAGAAGAGTGAATCTTCTAAGAGTTTGTGGTTTGAGCGGCTCCTGGGAGACCAGTGTTAGATTCCAATGCACCAGTGGAGGTTTACTGTATCCCTTGGACCTTCACATTGACGATGAAACACAGAAATCGCATCGCAATTGAATATAAAAGGCACAATGGCAACTTAAGTACAAGAAGAGTGAGTCTTCTAACAGTTTGAGCTTTGAGCGGCTCCTGAGAGACCAGTATTAGATTCCGATGAACCAGTGCAGGTTTACTGTATCCCTTGGACCTTCACATTGACGATGAAACTTAGATATCCCATCGGAATTGAATATAAAAGGCACAATGCCGACTTAAGTACAAGAAGAGTGA